>NC_141537.1:81691641-81794141 GCF_021556685.1 Rattus norvegicus | reverse complement strand
AGATACTCCTGTGCGTGCAGCATTTTTGAGCATGCAATGAACATAAACTCTTTTTTAGACAGAACACCAGGTACAGAATCAACTCATGTACCCCAATTCTTAAGTGGGTAGCCTTTTTCTCGATTATTATTGCCATACATATGTACGTGTATATGTATGTATGTACACAAATACACACACACGCACACACACACACACACACACACACACACACACACACACTCCCTGAAGAGTCCATGATTTTGGCAGTATGTGTATGGGGAGGAAGATAGCTGGGGAGGGGCTTGAGGGAGGAAGGGGGCAGAAGAAAGTGCTGTAGTTCTATTTCAGTTGAAACATAGTTTAAAAAATAAGAAATTATAACTAAACTTAAAATTATGGATTTGCAAAAAGAGGAAATAAAGTGAGAGAGAGAGAGAGAGAGAGAGAGAGAGAAAGAGAGAGTTGAGTAAATTGACAATTTACTCAAAAGACCCACAATCCACAGTGCAGCCTAAGCCCCTGAATCAGTTTGCTCTCTGCTTGTGCTGCCACAGGAAAGGTTCCCAAGTTTCCCTCTGTGAGTGTCATTAGGACCTTGCTGCTCAAGGTAGAAGGGCTGAGGACACGGGGAAGTTGTCTGGGCACATTTTCAGAAGCTTGCTTTCATCAGTTATCACACATTCTGCTGGTTTAGGGAAGGTATATGATTCACAAGGAGAAATAAAACTCACCAAAACACTGTTTCGTAGATTCCAAAAAGTCAGTGAACTTCCTCAAAAAGCTCTTGCAGGTTTTTGGCAGACATTTCTTACCAGTCCCACTCAAGGCTCCAATACAGCTCTGATTGGCATAATTGTTGATATTTTCATCCACACTAATGAGTAAAGCAAAAGTAGAAAACGAAGGCACCCGTCAAACCTGTATGGATTCTTAGTGATCTTCACAATGTAACAACCGCAGACAGGACCCACAAGCCGTCCATACTGGACATTTTTCTCCATCGTTTTTTTAAGACTAGTCATCAAGACAGTAAGTATGAGATGATTTTAAGCCCTTGCTCATTTCTGTCATCTAAATACTACTACCACGGACGATTTCAAGTTGACAAGGTACTGAAAGCAACATGGCGGTGAGCCAAATCCTATCCAGGCACAATTTCAAATGCGGTTCTACTTGACAGACACCATAGGCTCAAATGACCCTCAGAACACAGCAAGGAGGAAATATGTCGGACAATTAGGGCACTGACTTTGAGAATCTAGCACCTCTGAGTTTTAATTGAATCTATTTCACTGAAGATGTGTGGTGAATTTCCTTCCAAAGCCAGGAGGTGTCTGGGGACCTGCATTCTCCTCCACACAAGCTGCTCTGACAGTGGGCACTTGAGAGCAGAGGTGGATGCTTGCTCCTCTGGCCCCAAAGCTCACTTCCTCCGTGCTAAGTCCATTGCTCCCCAACTCCATGGAGTGAGTCCATTGCTCCCCAACTCCAAGAGGTGAGTCCATTGCTCCCTCAAAGGCAGCATTTATTTCAATTAATTGTAGGACTTGACTACAGAACCATTAATTTGCATATTCTTTAAATTCTAGAATATTTTTTTTTTACTCTTCCCCTACTCTCTTTACTAAACTATGTGTGGCTAATTCTTCTGAAAGGGAAAGGGCAATGTTAATGTCTTTTCTTATAAGAAGCAGAGGAAACTCCGAGTCAATGAAGTCCTGAGTGGATGTGTGTGGTTGACATGGTGAAGTCCTGAGTGGATGTGTGTGGTTGACATGGTGAAGTCCTGAGTGGATGGGTGTGGTTGACATGATCACTGCTACACCAAGGTCAAACCCTTCCCTCAGGCCAGGGGAACACAGAGAAATGGGGAAGCCTTCCTGGGGATCCGAGTATGGATGGTGATAGTGTGCAGAAGATGTCCACCACAGCCTTCTCCCGGAGATGTTTACACCTGAAGACTGTGCCCTACAGAGACTGCTCGTACTGAGATTAGCTGACCCTGTCCTCTTGTTCAGCTGTATGCCATAGATCCCAGCTCCTTGTTAATCCCTATGCAACAACCCTGCCTCCTTGTTCAACCGTGTGCAGTAATAACTCTACCATTCTATATAACAAACACACTGAGTGTCCTTGGTGCTGTTGTGGTCTATCCATCAGAGATCCCAGTTCGTCCAATCCCCGCTTTCTGTCTGTGTGTCACGTGTGTGTCTGTCCTTCATTCCCTTCATGCTTCCAGTCATATGCGTATCCTTGGGAGCTGTGCAAGAACGTTGCATTTGCTGGTTCCCAAGTCATTGTGTTCTTTGAATTCTCCTTGGTGGTAGAGCACAAAGTGGGCAGACAGGAGAGAGGACAGAGGAAGCTAGTGGAGGAACAAGGTGGAGGGAGCCTGGAGGAAGGAGGCAGAGCCTGGTCAGAGAACAGTTCATAGTTCCCTAGTCACCCCTCAGCCACCCCTCTCTCTCATCAACCACAACTCTGGTCCCATCTCAGCCTTTTCCAGAGCCTGCTTTAGAATGCAGATTCCTGGGTCCCACTCCTTCGCCTACCACAGTTAGAGGCTCCAGGGGGCTCCCACAAATCATTCCTATGAGTTTCTCCATTAGGATCACTCCATCAGCCTCTGTGTCAGAGACCATCCGACTTCCGGCTACTCTGTCATCCCGGAGTTGTCATAAAGTGAAAATGGTCTCCATTGTCTGCCTGGTTGTACATCAGCTCCTTTAAGAGTTTGAGAAATTAATAATATAGGACGGCAAAGTAACTCTATTCGTGGGCTAAAATGACAGCTAAAAGTAAGGAATCCTAGCATAAGTGATAGGAGACGCAGTAATCAATATCCCAGGGTAAAGCACCGGTGCAGCTGGCACAGTAAAGCAATCCCCCCGGGAGCCGTGGGCAGCGCCCTTAGTGTCCCTGCCACAGTGATACCCACAGAACTCGCTCCAGTTAGCCAAGATGAAACCTCCTCAAAGCTGACTTTCCCACCACGTTGCAGGTGCATTTATTTTATTTGGAAGAAGAACGGTCCTGTTGCCGAGCCATCAGATGGTAAAAAGAGATATATATCTGATGGATAATTTTTTTAAAGGCTCTGCCACAGTCTCGAAGAAAACATTTCTGATGAAAATACCCTTAGGACATGGAATTCACAGAGTGATATGTAGGTGACTGCAGACAAAGTGGGGAGTGCCAGGGAGAGCCCATAGGTGACTCCGGAGTTTGAGCAGAGAGAGGGAAGCCATTATTTCCAACAATAACAAACAACAACAAAGGACGCCTCTCAAACGGCATCTCGTGTACGCTCAACCTGTTCTTGTGAAACAGACTGACAGCCCCTTTAATATGAAATAAATCAGGCAGGAGAAGAAGTGTCTGGAAGAACATACAGATTGAGGGCTGACTGACAGAACACACATTCGCCTTTGTAGCAGCTAACTTGAAAGGATGTCAGGGGCTCTAAAAGGCTGGCTATACTTGGAATCTGCAGAACGCAAATGGAGTGCGCTTGCTCCACATTCCTCCGGCCTGGAGCCCTGCTGCGTATTGCCGTATTGCCAAGAACAGGAACAGGCAAACTCTGCAGACGAACCCTACTGCCTCTCCTCTTCTCCATGGTAACCTTGGGATAAAGAGGCGCTTTGCCCAATATGTGGTTTGATACTCTGTTAGAGTGGCAGATCCTCCTGAGCCAGTGCACGCAGACCGGGGCATTAGGGCCTGGTCACTTCTCACCAAGGAAACAGGTGAGTAATGAGCTGTGACAATTTTCCAGGAGGTCTGTGGTCAGTGGAAGGCCCTGTCAAGCACTCTTCCACCCAACTCCAGCCTGTGAGATGCTGAAATCCTTTTGGTGAGCTGTCCACCTTGATTTCCTAAACTGTCCGCTATCCTCAGCGACGCTCCAAAGCAAACACCAGGGCCAGTCAGTCATGAGACAACCAAAGTCTGTTTCAACATCTCCTACTACACAGGGAAGCAAACATCGTGCTTGAGGAGAAATGACGCTTGATAGGGAGAATCAGGAAGAAGCAGGCAAGAGAAAGAGCACGGCGGCGGCAGGTAGGCACAGCCAAGTCCGCTGTGTTCACTGTGTCTTCACTCAAGCTTCTCGCCATCCTTGCCTGCACTCTTGATCCCTTCTACCTGTCCAGCCCACATGACTGCCAGCCTTTAATCAAAAGCTCACTCTTCCTGGCCCGGTCCTTCTGTAACAGGGGTTGAGCGTCTAGGAAGTGTCTATCACCATCGTAGACGCCAGAGATCCAGCAACACATCCATCAGACAGAGCCGCTGTCCTTGTGGAATTTACATACAATAAAGAAAAATGCTTTTGCAAACAGGGTAAGTGTATATCAAGATAAATGCTGCACTGTAAATGCCGTTGAGCCCACATGTGGAGCAGAGCTTACCCAGCCAGGAGGACTATTTTCCTTGGTGTCATCAAGGACAGACTGCCCAGGGAAGTGACCTTTGAACCGATACCTAAAATATACAAAGAATCCATCCAGGTAAACGGGAGGGGCAGGCACTAAAGCTCACAAAGTGTTCAAGGGTGCTGAGCCCTGAGAGCCATTTCAGGGCTGAGAATCAATAGCCTGTGGCTAGGCTAGAGGCAAGGTGCAGCCAGACTGGCTGGAAAGAAGGGAACAGTTGTCATAAGGCTTCTGACTCTGGATCCCCCATCCCCTCTTGATGCAATTCTTCCTATCACCAGTGAGATCTTGAGCTGCTAACCCCCCCCCCCAGTAGTCCCTAACTGCACCAGCTTCAAAGCACCTGTCGTCAATGGCTGTGAAGGTGATCGTGGGAGCTGAGGATGGTGCTTGAAGGCTGTGATACACCATGTTGGGTGCAGAGTCAGCATTTAAGAGACTGCCACTGCTACAAGACTTTTCAGTCGTGGGTCCGGTCTGAGTTGGGATAGGAGTATTAAATCAGCTTCCAGTGGCCATTCTGAGCCAGCATACCTGAGTTCTCTGCGACGTCAGGCTACCAAAGCATTTATAAATCACAAAGACGTTATAAAGGGCAATTATAAAGAAATTACTTTCTCAGCAATTAATCACTAGCATAGGGTTGCCAATACACATCATTGCAACATGATGACGCATGTTATCATGCAATCTGAGTGCACGGTAGAGAGGGGCCCATGGTGGCTGACTTTACTCAAGACAAATACACCGGATCAACTGAAAGTGTGTGGGAGTTTTGCCCGAATAAGGATGAAGACCAATTACTGAAAAGCATAATAGGGCAAAGTGATTGACTGAAGATACTGTATCCTACTGTAATTTTTACAGTTCGAAGATACGTGGAGGGCATGAGTGCCCGTGAAACTCAGGAAGCACCCTGCTCAGAAAGGCTTTCTATCCAGTCTGCTATTTCGAGAGAGGCTGCCTGCATATTTTGACAGCCTCAAGAACAAGGTAAGTGGCTAAGGTGACCATGAAACTGAAGTGCCAGTGACTTGGATTATCTGTGCCTTCTACAGCCAAATGGCAGGAAATTACTGGAATGTATTCTATACCTCTGACATGTCCATCTTTTTGACCCACCCATACTTTGGAGACACAATTGGTTGAAATCGATTTCGCACTCATACTGTTAAGCACTTAGTTATTCTGGAGCTGTAGATGTAGCTCAGTGAACACAGTGCTTGAATACCATGCGTGCGGTCCGGGTGCGAGCCCTGTACCGCACAAACCACGCCTGCACTTCCAGTGCTAAGGAGGCAGAGGCAGGAGGATCAGAAGCTCAAGGTCTTCTTCAGCTGCCTAGGGAACTCTGAGGCCAGCCTGAGGTACACAGGCCCTGTCTTAGAGAACAAATGTCATTCTGTAATTTTAAAGCAAGCCTTGCCTGTAGATTGCTGGCTGGCTTTGTTTTACCTACAAGCCCGCTTCCTTTAGCTTCCCTCCAAACATCAGCAAGCAGCTGGAGGAAGGTGGGACATCTCCCAGCTTCAGCCACATCTTCCTTCTGCCCAGTCCTTAGGCTGACAATCAACTACTGCTCTTACCATCGAGGCTGTCAGAGACTCCAACCAACTTGAATTTGAATTTGAGAACATCTTGATCAGAAGACATTCATAAAAAATGTTCTAAATAGAACCGCTCTGTATGTTCTCAGGGCTGCCCATTTGGGCACTGGGCAACCAATCAGTGTCCTAAGAAGACCACCTCCCCTGTGCCCAGCTTCCCTCAGGTGCCTGGGTGTCTGTGTGTAACTGAGGCCTCGTGGGCTTCTCTCGATCAGTGTGGAATGCCCGTTGGTGCCTTTCTTGTCCAGCCTACATTTGGGCAGCCATGTTGGTGAGACTTCACAGTATAGCTTCTGATGTCACTAGGAGACGCAACCTCACAGCGGACTCCCTGATGCTCTGGCTGTTACCGTCTTCCTGCCCTCTCATTGGCAGTGTTCCCTGAGCCGTAGGCGTGGGAGTGTTTTGCAGATGTATCTTTTGGGAGTGGACTCCGTGGCTTTACGTTTTGATTGGCTATGCTTTTCTTTAGTGGGCTCTGTCTGTTGCAAAGAGAAGCTTCCGTAATGAGGGGTGAAGACGACTCTTACCTGTTGGTCGTAGGTACAAATCATGTACAAAATAGGTTTGTAGATGATTGTTAGAGCGTATACTGGCCCAGTAGCTTTGTTCTTGTAGATTCTCCTGCAGTAACCATGCTCTCCTCAGTGTTGAGTCGTCAGCAAGCTCTCCAGTACCAGTCATGGTCTCCCCCTCATTGAGCAGGTTTTTCATTATCTACACATATGCATGCAATGACAACCAATGAGGAGAGGCCGAGAATTCACAGGAGATTGGGGAGGGATATAGGAGATCGTTTGGAGGTAGGAAAGGGAAAGGAGAAATGTTGTAATTAAATTAAATTTAATTGTAATTAAATTATAGCCTTTAAAAATATATAAAAAATAAATAAAATATTTCATAGAGTTCGATGAGTATATTTTCAATCAAATGAGCACAATGCGTGGCAGACTATTAATAAGTTGAGAATGGAAATCTCATTTTTCTCCTCTTCATCATGTCCTGCACTCACAAATTCTCCTACAAACAAGCCCTGTGTAGTTGCTAAGTTACCAGGAAGTTACATCGCTGTCTAGACAGAGAGGATTGATTTGGTCCATGTTGAGTCGGGCTGATGAGCTTAAAGTTCAGAGTCTATGCCGGGGTGGTAGCGCCTGACTGGAATCCTGGCTAGGCGCCTGCTCCATCATCTACAGCCGGTTTTGAGTAGGTCGTGGGGAATTAGCTGGATCTTTGCAGTGAGAGTGCAAATTGGGAGGATACATTGTGCTCAGAGAGATTCTGGCTCCAATGGAGTTTCCAGAAAGATTCCCTGGTTTGATTAAAAAAAACAAAAGCCCCAATTTCCAGGAAAACAGAGCTTGAGTCAAAAAGCTAATAAGATGTCATTGAGTACAGTCCCCAGGTAGCAGTGAGGAGGTGAAGCACTGTGCTGGGCTCCCCGGATCTAAACCTAGTTACTGACCAGTTGTACAGACTGGTGTCCAGATGCCCTCTGGGCTCCAGATGTTGGCCAAGCCATCTGTCAGGGCAGGCAGGGGAGTGTCTAGGGAGTGAAGAGGGACAAGAACATTTATCCTCTGACTCACACATCTCCACAGTCAAAATTTTGTTTCATCAGGCATTTGCCCTTTGTCATGGTTAATTTTACCTGCCAGAAGGTGTGATTAAATCAGGGATTTACCAGTCCATCAGCCTACACAATGGAGCTGCACCAGCAGCTGTCCTGGGTCCCAGGGTATTTCAAAAGGTCTCACACCACAGATTTTGGCCTGCCAGTGTCCATAGATGCATATGTATATAAACATAGTATACATGTATGTACATGTTATATGTACATGATAAACATGTTAGTATATGTACAGATGAGCTCATTGTTGGCCTCTGGCAAGGCCTTTGTCCTTTGTCATACATGGTAGAGGGCAGAATGACAAAAGAGGGTGAGAAGAAGAGACAAAATTGTGACAAACCCACTCTTGAAATAACGAAGCAACTCTCATGATAATGACACTAATCCATTATTTCTTATTTGTCTCAAGCCCCCAGCACTGTTCCATTGAGATTAAGCTCCCAGCACAATGGCTTTGAGGCATGTGTCCAAGCTGTAGTATCCAATTGATTCTTTTCCCACAGAGCCTTGACTGACACCCCCATACTTTCACTGAGCTCGTGCAGGATCTCATGAAGTCTCATCCATCGGTGTCCCCAGGGTGGGCCACAGACAGCCATGAGGCAGGCACTGTGAGGTTTCACCAGGTAGCCATCCAGGGGATGGAGCAAATAAGGAACAGCAGCAGCCCAGACACAGGGATCTGAGGAAAGGTCTAAGACGGTGAGAAGCGCCGAGAGACCAGGTTCTAGACCCTCCTGCAGCAGCCCTGTGGATAGAACGAAGAAATGTGTGCTCATTTGCAGTTAGCAAGGTGGTACACGGTCCATGCTAAGTTCGCGGCTTCATGTTCTTCTTTAGAGACAAGACTTCAGGAAGCCCTGTCCAGCTCTTGGTTTGTTGATGCATAAAAAGAGAGCACTGGATTAAATGTGCAGGGTTTCTCTAAGCTCTGAGATTGCAGGGTATACACAAATCAAACCCATTGAACATCGAATTCAGAATTTTAAGATATTTCATTAATATAAATAACAGGCCAAATTGAATGTGGCGAAAGTCAGCATAGCTGAAAGATAAGCCAGCCAGCCAGCCCACAAGTGCAGAGTAGGAGAATCTGGCTTGAGAGTCACCTGAATTAAACCCCAGCATCGAAAGCTACAGATTACTGCTGACCTCAGAGTAACAGAAGCGAGTCCTGCCTATTGGGATTCCTTCACCAAAAGAGAGACTGGGAAAGCTGCTCATGAGGCTCTGAGGATCTCCAGGTCCTCATCCCCTCAATCTTCATTCCCGTGAGCCGCCCTCTGCCCATCGGTCTTTACCTTGGCCCAGAGGGTGCAAGTAGGACCATGGCACAGGGCACATTCGATTCAAGATCACGTGGTTTTATTAGCCCTTCGTAGGGGCCTCTGAATGGTACAAGTTCTTCCCGAGAGCCTCTTGGCTTTGCCTTATCCCCATCCCCCAAGAGGCAATTGTCCTGCGTCACACACATCCTGTGCCTGGTGCACAACGTTACCTAAACCCAAAGCTCACAGCCAGAAGGCAGCTTCTCGAACTCTCTCTCTCGGCTCCTCAAGAGTTATGGACCTTAATCTGTGGTCCCCTGGAGCATGCACCACTCTGCTGACTGCAACCAAATTCATCTTAAAGTTGGAACTATGCCCCAGTGGGGGACAAGTTGTGATTTAATGGCATCCAAGTACTACAGGGCACACTTCTTAAAGAAACCATTGTAAATTATTTGTGGCTAATTCTGCTAGCGGACGGAGGGCATGCTATGCTCTGAAGTACAAGAGCCCAGCTTGTATCTAATAATTGTTATATCTCCTCTGAAATTTACTGCCGATGTCTCAATTTTAACAATTTAAATAACAAGCTTAACCAAGTGGAACGAGGCTCAGGCAGTCTGGCACTCGGGATGAAGGCAGGACAACTCATGTCTCGGTGAATTTTCCCTCTGACATGAGCGGTGACACACGGAGATGAAATCTGGTTAAAGCAGTAGCTTTAGCGAGCCCATGACAGCTTCTTAGGCTCCGCAAAAACAATTTCAAGAGAGTGCACACATACACTTGTTAACTTTACTTAAGAGGACTGATGAGAGACAACACATGAATATGCTAATGAGAGGTGCGAGCCAGAAGGTGCACCACAGGGCTGGGTAATTGGCGCTGCTGTCTTCATTTTTTCTAATGGTCTGCTTCACTGTCTTAATCTTTGGCTGCAACTATTGGGGTAGACGCTGGAGGGATCCTCCCCCCGCACCCCGTGAGGAATAAGATGCTAGCACCTTTCTGCTGAACCTGAGACTTGATATACATGTGCTATGTTGCCAGTTGTGAACTCCTTCAGGTTACCTTCCCTTTGCCTCTCTTTATTCTCTGTCTTCACAAAGTCCCACCAAGTTCCAAAATGCCCTGTGCCCAAAGTTACATAATACAAGCAAGGCCAATTCTGAAAGATCTGTGCCACTGGCTGCTGTGACTCAAGGACAACTAACACAGGACTAGCAGCTTCTCTCCCTGATTGCAAAGTTGTGGAAGCAAAGAGACCAGCCCGTTTTAAAAAAAAAAAAAAAACATGGAAAGAGTCACTTCTGTGGCTCACTGCTTCCCCTTGAGCAAGAAGCTGAATGTATGATGTCAAGGGCATCTGGCCAAGCTGTTTTATAATCTGTTCTGACCTAAGAACACCTTAGACTAATTCAAATTCACTTGCATTATCTTAATTAAATAATGAAAATCTTAATTGGATAAATCCACTCTATCAGTTAGGCAATTTCTTAAACTGTTAAGCATGCATCTGCATATGACCTAAGTGTTACCCAAAGAAAATGAATATTAAAATCTACACAAACTCTTGAACACAAATATTCGCAGCAGCCTTCATCTCTAATAACTTCAGGCTGGAAACAGTCCGAAGAAGCATCAGTGTAAGAGCAGATGGGTAAAGTCTGCTCTAGCTCTAAAATGGAACCCTTACCAGCACAAGCAATATATATGCTGAGTGAAAGAAGCCAGACAACAAAGATACACTGTATACTGGCACTGGATACAAGACTCCATAAACGAACTCATCCCTAGTGGTAGTCAGTGGATCAGAGCTAGAGTAAGAATCACAATGGAGGACCTCACAGGAGGTCACAGTGGAGCACAAGGGTATTGGGCATGCTCAGTCTACCATAGCAGTAATGGTTCCATTGAGGCACATCTATGTCAAAGCTTATCCAATGTTTAAGAGTGGATAGCCTAACTTGCTCAACCATATTCACTGGTACTCTATTCATAATGGTCAGAAGTTGGAAACAACCAAGATGTTTATCAGTAGGTGAATGGATAAAGAAAGTGTGGTTCGTTTACACAATGGAATATTACTTAGCTGTTAAAAAGTGAAATTATGGAATTTTCAGGTAAATGGATGGAGCTAGAAAAAATCAGCCTGGGTAGGGAAACACCGACCCCAAAAGGCAAATATGTTATATACTCACTTGCATATAGACATTAGCTGTTAAATCCTTCTTAAGCAAGTCATAATCCACATACCTCAGAGGTTATGTAAGTAAATGCCTAGGGGAACAAATTGGACCACTCTAGGAAGGGGATATAGAATAGACAGTTATAGATGGGGTGGGGCTGGAATGGAGGATCAAACAGGGAGGAGGAAGGGAGAAGGGAGGAAGAAACAGCTAAAATTAAGGGCCATTTGAGGAGTGGTATAAAAACCTAATACAGAAGCATCTTTCTAAAATATATACATATATGAGTAGAATCACCAAATAGCAGGGGAAACAGAGTCCCAAGAATAGCGCTCATCACCAAAAGAAGCTTCCAAAACACAGAATTGGGTTACACCTAACTGAGTTGTTGGTCAAAGGGTTCCCACGGGAACCCTCAAATAATCCAAGCTATTGCCGAGGCTGTTTGGTGGCTGTCCAAAAAGCTGACGGTAAGGCTCTACTGCTCAAGACAACACTTGTACAGCTCATTGAACACGGACAGGTTGAGCTGCTGCCTACCCAGAGCCTTCACCCCTACAAGACTAGTTTTCCTGGTACAGGAGGTTACTCTGTAACTACCGAAAGAGAAAGGTAGACAGCAAGTCAGCTGCTGCATCCCAGATGAGCTAGTTCAATAACTCATAGAGCCCTTGGGGCGGCCAACCAGTATCCGTTGTGTTTAAGGCTCACTCCCATAGATGGAGCCCATCCCCAAAGCTGCTCAGGTGGTCAAGAGCCTGAGACTTGCCAGGCCAGGGACACAGGGAAACTCAAAGACTCCTGTTCTGTTAAAGGAGTGTAGCAATGGAATGAGTCCTAACAACACACAGTCTGCCGTACATACCACAGATCAGTGCCTCGCTCGTCATCAGTGAAGCCCCCCCCTGCAGGAGATGGGAATAAGTACCAAGACCATAGCTGGAAATGTGCAGAGTGAGAGACCTGGAAACATTCCATCTTAAATGGGACGTCCCCATCAGTTCCCTCCCCAGGGGCTCGGGGAACCCGGTGCAAGAGAAGGTGGAAAGATTGTAACAGTCAGAGAGGTTAAAGAACCCCCAGGAGACAAAGCCTTCTAAACACAGCAGGAACTACACTTGCGAACTCACAGAGACTGTGGCAGCCCACACAGGACCTTCACAGGGCTGGGCCTGACCCGCCCTCAGTGCTGAAAGGGGAAGTGGACAGGAACCCCATTACTAACCTAGAAACTAATCTCAATTGAGAACCACTTGCAAATGAAAAGTTAGTTTTCTCCAAAGAGTCTTACACTTTAAGCCAGGCCCCTTGTGTAGCATTAGATGGCCAATGTAAAATCGGCTTAGTGGCATTTTGTGGGTTTCCTTGTTCTTTGTCTCGTAATGCTTTACCCATGGTGGTTTTTTTGAGGGGGTGGGGGTTGTTGTTTGGTTTTTGGTTGGTTGGTTTTTTGTTTGTTTGTTTGTTTGTTTGTTTGTTTGCCTTATGATCCTTCGACTATATAATGTGGTTTCTGGTTTTGTACTTACATGGGATTTCTCTGTGTGCTAATGTGTGCGTCTTTGTATCCATGTCTGTTCCTTGAGCTTTTTCCTTGGCTCTTTTTCTGTTTGCTTCTTTTATCTTAATCTTGTTTATTTGTTTTTATCCTATCTACATTTAATATTTTATTATTTATCATTACCATCATCATTGTTATTTTCAGAGCCTGTTTGCACCCTAATGAGAGAAAAAAACGCTGTGCATTCGGGTGGGTGGGAAGTGAGGAGGATCTCAGAGGAATTGGGGGAAAAGAAACCATAATTAGAATACACTCTATTTCTTACATTTTTTTTTAAAAATCAGGTTAGTAAAAAACAAAATGAAAAAGAAAAATGGATTGTCTATTGGATACCAATTATACTTCCATAGAACCTAGCTTTTTATAAATATATCCATAAACCTTAATTCTAGCAATTTATCACGAAGTATTAAAGCTATGTACTGGGGTATAGCATAAGATACATTCAGCACAATACCAGAAACACCACAGTTAGGATGGCTTCAATGTCTGCAAGAAGAGAACTTCTTAGGCCTATGCAGCATCATGTGCGTTGCACTGACATGAAACTGTTGAATGTCCTGGTGTGGGATCCGGAGAGATGGCTCAGTGGTTAAGCGCACTTGCTGTTCTTGTAGAGGACTCAGGTTTAGTTCCCAGCGCCCACATGGTGACTCACGGCCACCCATTACTCCAGTACTAGAGGATCTGACACAGTCTTCTGACTCAACTGCTCTCACCAGTCATGAATGTGGTGCACATACATACATGTATGTAAAACGGTACACATAAAATTAAAGATTTGTTTCTTAGTCATACTGTAGACAAACATGCTCACGAAACCATCACCCATGGATTCGAGCATTGTGTAACCCTCTTGAGAGAAGCATCTTTCTTCAGTAGATGGTAATTAATGCAGAGACTCACGACCGGTTAACATGCAGACAGTGAGAGACTGTGGATGCAAAGCTGTGAACCAGACATCTATACCACACTGTCATTCCAAAAGTCCCAGGAGTCACCTCGGAAAAGGAGGCAGAACGACTGTAAGAGGCAGAGGCAGTGGGTGTTCGCCATGAAAGGGTGTTTGCCTGACATAACAGTGCTATGGCATGCACAAACTCAGAGCAGCTGGACTTGCATGCACAAGACCAGCACAAGTTCAAGCCAACCAAAACTCCAGCTTTTGGGGGGAGGGGAGACCTTCATGAACTCCACCCATAGCTAAGGAGCTATCAGTGATTGATGGCTGCTTGGAAGATGAGAGAGTCAGTTTTCTTCAGGGAAAAAGTCCTGAAGATGTACCCATGCTCCAGTTTGCAGTCCTATACCTATACATGTAGGGCATCAGTGCTAAGTGAACTCAGTGGTTATATTTTTCAAGATTAATGTATTTATTATGTATATGTGAGTACACTATAACCATCTTCAGACACACCAGAAGAGGGCATAGGATCTCATTACTGATGGTTGTGAGCCACCATGTGGTTGCTGGGAATGAAACTGAGGACTTCTGGAAGAGCAATCAGTGCTCTTAACCGCTGAGCTATCTCTCCAGCCCTTCATTTTTATTTTTAAATAAATAATGAAGTCGGGATAAGAAAGGGGAAAAGACAAGAGAGAAATTGGAAAAGGGGGAATTGGGGATAAGGATGAATTTGATCAAAACACATTATGTGCATTATAAAATTCTCAAACAATACAAGAAACAGTTATTTTCCAAATGGGGGAGGATGACTTTCTTTATGGAAAACCAAGATGAAAAACGATATTGTATGCTAGTGTAGTAGTGTTTAAAGTTTGCGTTAGAGGCTGATAATTGATCATACTTTTCTCTACATCTCAGAGTTAGGAGCCGGTATAGATGGGGTGGTGGGGTGGGCAGATAACCAGCGGCATTGAAGGAGAACAGAGTACCACGCTGTTACTGAGTGTTCCGAATGGAAGCAGGCAGGGTTGAGCTAAGGGTTTCTCCACTCTCCCCTGCGTCTCTTTGCTGACCTCACGCTGCAGCCAACCCAGGTCTGGGCTGTGCTACCCGGGGAAGCTGATCCAGTGTAGATGCCCCTGGACAGCCAGTAGGTTAGGCAGGGCTGTCTGACAAGTGTAGGGTGTTTAACATCCCTATTCCCACCCAGTAGGCATCCTAGCCTCCTCTGATTCTTACAATAACAGGGAAACTCCCCATACATTTAATTCCTGATGCTCTGCCAAGCCCGGTAGTGCTGTTGGCTGACTGATATCTGCCCTGAAAGCTGAGATGAAATCTCTAAGTTTGGGAATAGAAGAGGTGTTCCCCATCCCACTATCATTCTACCCCAATGATTGCTTTCCGAGGAGTAGGGGCAGAACAGAGCAGCAACGGGGGGCAACAGGAATACCGTGCCAGGAGGCAGACACACTGTGCACTGGTTACCAGCTTGCCCAAGTCCAGAGAAACAGAACTTCTACACTGAGGAAGTTAAACAAAAGGACTTAATGCCTAAGACAAGCAGCTAGGCACAAGGGAAACCCAGGACTCAATATAAGCCAGCCTCTGGCTCAGAAACAAAACAAAACAAAACAAAACTTTTATTTTGAGATTATAATACAATGACATCACCTTTTCTTCTTCCCTCTCCTCCCTCTAAACCCTTCCATAGACCCCTCTTTGCTCTTTTTCAAATTCACTGCCTCCCTTTTCATTATTGTTGCATTCATGTGTGAGCGTGTGTGAGTGTGTGTGTGTGTGAGTTTATTTCTAAATGCGTAAGTGAGCCTGCACAATCTGTATAATATAACTTATATGTATGTTTCAGGCTGACCATTCAGTGTGGGATAGCCAGTTGGTGGGCTCTCTCCTAGGGAAGGTTATTTCTGGTTTTAATAATTCTTGATTGCCTGCAGTTCTTTGTGTAGGCTTGAGGTCTCCTGGGAGTTCGTGCCCACTTGAGCAGGTCTATGGTTGGCCTTGTTCAGCTCCTGTCTCGGCACTCATATTAGTGAGACTTTGTGGGTACAGCTTCTGATGCTCATAGAAGGCACAAATTCTGGCTTCCTTCCCCTTCTGCAACGATAAGCACTCGAGCCATAAGTTCAGGAGTTGTGCTGTAGATGTAGCCATTGGATACAGGCTCCACAATGCTGCATTTTGATTGGTTGTGGTTTTCTATTCCAAAGGAAGTTTCCTTGGCAGCAGATAAAGACTACGCTATGAGTGGGTACAAGCACAAGCATTTGGAATGTATACGGGGATGATGCTCCTTTAGTAAAGTGGTGGTTGTGCGTTCTCCTTCAAGACCCATGGTTTCACCAGCCCTGGGTACTTGGCTAGGTTTCTTGTACTAGGCATGACTTGTTGAGTGGGTCTTAAAACCCAATTAGAGATCTGTTGGTTACAGCTTATTGATGTAAGATAAATGCTGCTTAAATGCACTGATATACTAGATTGTTGGGAAATAATAAGAAAACGTTGTACACGGTTGGTATAGATTTTTTTTTATCACTGGCTGGTTGGACCCAGGGGTGGGAAACGTATCTACAAGCAGAGACAGAAGCACTGGACTGAGAGCATCTCCTGAGAACACAGCTTATGCAGACAAGAGACTAGGTGGATATTCAAAGAAAGAACAAACTCCAACAAGACCCCAGTATCCCCTGGGGCTCCTCCAGGTCACCAAGCCTGGTGTTCTCCAACATCCCCTGTGCTGTGCTGCTCTTTTTTAATTGCTCTGAAAAGTACCAAGTTACTATCTAGTGGTATCTATAATCCCAACTACTCAGAGGCCAGTGAAAAAGAGTCCAGCTGAGGCCATCCTATCCAACTCACTGAGAACTTGTCTCTAAACACAAAACTGTGGACAAGAAGATGGGTCAATGGGCAAACACAGCTACCACTAAGCCTGACCAGGAGTTAACATCCGCAGGACCCGCATGGTCCACAAGGAGAAACTGACTCCCGAAGTCGTTCTCTGCCCTCCATATAAGTGCCTGGCATTCAAGCACTCCTGCTCCATCCCCCACACAACATAAATTAATAGACACAAAAAGTAACCAGTTTCAAGCCACTAGCATGACACGGCAACCATGGGAAACTTCAGCTTGGAAATCTCTCAATCAGGAGCCCCTAATTGCTGTGTGCTGAAAGGACGTTTGTGTGCAAGCTGGCACAGTAACTGGAAGTTATTGAAACCGGTCAGGTAGGACAGAGACTTGGAGACACTGAGTACAAAGAGTCAAGTGCCAGGGTGTAACCAGGTCAGACAGAGGAGGACCATGGAGTGGGGCGATGCCATCACAGAGCAGTGCTGACCCTGGGGAACTCAATGCTGGCCCTGGGTGAGCGCCACACTCCCTGGTCCAGAGCTGTGCCCTGGTCTTGCTGCAGAGCACACCCTGACTCCCTGCCCCTTCCTACAAACTATTCTTCAGACCCAGGAAGCTTCTGGCAGAGCCCAAGCCCTGGGGCGATCCCTTTGCTCTACTTTCAATCAGACTGAGAGGGAAGCGGAGAGAGACGGTTGTTTAAGTAGCTGTGGAAATCGCCGAGTAACTTGGTAAATGAAAAATCCACTTGGATCCACAAGGAGCACAAAAGTGAGGAATTAAACAACTCTGTAAATAAAGGGATCATTACTCTCGATGCATTAACACACACTTAAGACTTATTGGAAACTTCCCCTTTTCGAGACAAATGAAGAATAACAGCTCATTTCCCAGGCGGGATGGGCTGTTTTCCTAGCCCAGCGCAGAGCCGGAGGCGTGGGGCTGCCAGGGCTGGCTTAGGTGACATGCCTAGGGGCTCAAGAGGGGACCAAGGGCCCTCTCTGCTTCTGTAAAGACCGGCCTGCATTTCTTAGCACTGGAAGGTGCACAGGGCACACCTGGTAGTGGCGGGAGGGAAGTTCTACACCGCCACATTTACCCCTCCAAGTTCCCTCATCCTTCACCAAGTAAGCAGAATTGCTCCATGGTTAAGAGGTGCTGAGGACAGAGGCACCGCTGGTAATTGCCTAATGGGCAGAAGAAATGAGGTGTGCGGCACATCGGAGTGGAGAAGGCACTAGCCGCGAGTTTATTAACATTGAAAATTAAAGTAAGCTTGGCCCCAGCCAGGCAGTCTTGGCTGAAATGAATCCCATTATGCCTCTAATAACTGTGTGGGGCTCAATTTGATGCCACCCAGGGGGTAGAGAGGCCTCAATACCGGTGACCTCCCTGCCAGCTGTAGGATGTTGAAGATTCTCTGCCCCAGCGACTATGCTGGAGGAAATACCAACACCCAGCCTGCCTTGCGGGCCTTCAGCTCCCATTATACCCACGCAGCATTTGAAGAGCTGCAGAGGGGGAGGCTGGAGAGAATCACAGGTTGTTCTGACCTGGGTACACTTTGTAAATGGTGTCTTACTGGGATTTGCAAATATGCGTTGTCAGGACCACAGGGCAGAAGTTGGGACCTACCTGAGGCCAACCTACTAGTCCTGCCTTTTTTGGAAGCCTTGGTGAGAGGGTCGTGGCAGATTTTGCAGTGCCCAATGCTGGAAGGAGAACTATCTCTGACTTCAGCCTCATCCAACATAAGCAGGGAACAAGCTCTCCTTGAACAGTGCTCAGAAAACAGGCCATTGTTCAGCGTCCGCTCTACCTGGAGCAGTGGCCTTCAACCTTCCTAATGCCCCGACCCCTTAATTCAGTTCCTCAGGTTGTGGTGACCTCTAACCATAAAGTTATGCTACTGCTTCTTCAACTCTGTAATATGGCCACTGTTAGGAGTTGTGAGGTAAATATGTGACATGCAGGATATCTGACATGTGACCCCCTCCGAAAGGGTCGTTTGAGCTACAAGAGCATCACAAAAAGGCAGAGCCATGCAGGATGGGGCTGTCAGAGGAGGGGAGAGGAGATAAGAGGAAGGGCAGATGCTCAGCAAAGGACAGGTGGAGGGCATATGGCCATCCCAGCTCAGACTTCACAGACGCTGGCAGGGACAGAAAAACCCATCAGGAGGAGGGTGGGGCCTCTTCGGAGGACCCGTGGACAGTCAGGGCTAGGACAGGGTCGATGGCTCTGGGAACCTTGGCTGGAGTTTGAATTCCAACTTAAGGGAATCCTTGGAGAATTTGGAAAAGAAGATGCACACCGTTAAAAACTTTAAATCTCTTTACATTGAATCCGCTCAGCATTTTTTAACATGTTAGGAGGAGGGTGAAGGGGACCCGCAGGATAAAAGTGATTTGAGAGGGGAAAATGGGAACGGGGACCAAGGGGTATTTCCGCTTTTGTAAAGACTGTGGTATTTACTCTTCTTAAAGACTGGAACCTTTACATTTGAGCTCACTTTAAATTTCATTTGCTTCTTATTCACTGCCTTTGTGTTTGAAGCCGGCCTTCACCTAGCTCCGCCCACTTGTTCTGGAAGCTTCAGTTGAGACTCACACTTCTCTGATTTCCAGCCTCTGAACCACTCTGTTCTCAGCAGCCGCCCTTGCCCTCTGACCTCCCTGCGTCACTTTTATCCTATTCTTGGCCCCACCCACCTCAACTCCTGGCCTTCTGCATGTGGGGACCACTGCTCCCTACTGACTTTCCGAGCTCTGACCTTCCCTAGCCATTTGTCACCTCAGCTCTTACCTCTGCCTCCAGAAGCAATATGCTTAAGGCTTTTCCTTCCAAGTATAGAAGCTTGTAGAATACTTCTGTCTTAGGGTTTCACTGCTGTGAACAGACACCATGACCAAGGCAACTCTTATAAAGAACAACATTTAATTGGGGCTGGTTTGTAGGTTCTGAGGTTCAGTCCATTATTATTATGGTGGGAAACATGGCAGCATCCAGGCAGGCATGGCACTGGGGGAGCCTAGAGTTTGACTTCCTGCTATGAAGGCAAACAGGAGAAGATTGGCTTCCAGGAAACTAGGAGGACAGTCTCAAAGCCTACTCCCACAGTGACACACTTCCTCCAATAAAGCCACACCTACCACAACAAGGCCACACTTCCTAATAGTGCCACTCTCTGAGCCACAAGTTCCCGTGCTGGGCCTCACACTTGCCAGACGAGTAACCACCCTGGACCGTGTTCCGTGTTCTCCTGCACCTCTCTGGAGAGTGTTCCTTCAGAGGCTCTGTCTCCACCACACTGGCCAACTCCACTGCCCCTCTTCCCTTCAGACTCACATTCAGTCATGGTTTAGCTGCCCACTCCCAACAAAACTGTCACCAACGCCTATGGTGCGGAGTGTGACAGAAACCCTCCCTTCTCACCGGGCTTCCACTCTTGAAGCTTCCTTCTCTGGGTCTTGTTCCTTTTCAAGGTGTGACTGGTTGCTTCCCTCTTTCAACCCTGAGAAGTCAGAGAGTCACAGACTGAGTCGTAGACCCCTCGTCTCTCTGAACTACATCCTTGCTTGATCTCAAACTCCCCTGGCCATAAATTCTATTTGCTATTAAGTCCCAAAGCTAAACCACCAGCGTACATCTCCCCTAGACTTGAGGACATCCGCAGGGATGTCAAGGCATCTCAAACTTAATAGCCACAAAGATGGACATCGGTGCCTCCCCTCCTCCCATCCCCATCTATACACAAGCTATCCCATCAGTAGCCTTCTCAGTCAGTCATTTCCCCCAGCCTTTGCTCAGAGGCAGCTAAGGCAGCCTGGCTTTATTCATATTGACACCTGTCACATGCCCCCATCCCAACCCCACTGACTATTTCCAAACTGTATCTAGACTTAGATGCCATCTGCCTACCTTCCAGCCTCCTAGCTGGCCTCATCATGCCTTTGCCCTCACTCTAATACAGCCCCTTAACATAGAAAGAGCCTTTCAAAATAAAAACCAGATGGTGCCACCTCTCTGCTTTAAACCTGAAGACTTCCCAGCTGCCTCAGAACAAAATTCCACAGCGAAGCAGGTGTGGCAGCAATGTGGTAGGCTGAGGCAGGAGGACCACAAGTTGGAAGGCAGCCTAGATTACATGGCAAGACTCTGTCAAACAAACAAAACATCAGCAGCCTCGTTGCCTTCCTCCCAAACAAAATTAATGAACCAAACCACAGACCTGCAATGGCCTGAACATAGCATCCGACATTCTTTGGCCCTGCCTACCCTACTCATATCCTATAGTCACCTCCCCCTCTCCCCCTGCTCAGCCACATTAGCCCACTTTTGTAACTCAAACACTGTACGTACACACTCTGCCTGTGCTCACTGTTCCTCCCGCTCGGAGCCCTTTGAGTGACCCCCTCAGGGTCTCCAGGCCTTGTTCATTAGGCCTCCTTTATGTACTTTATCTGAACACACACACACACACACACTACACACACTACACACACTACACACACATGCTCACACCAGCTAATTCTCCTCTCCAACTTTATTACGGCCAGTTAAGTGTTCACGTTGTCTCCTGTCTCTCCACTAGACCAGACACCCACTCAAGGAAAGGACTTGGTCCTGCTCACTCCTGTGTCAGTACCCGAGTAAAATAGGAGCTTGACAAATACTTGTCAAGTAAACAGTATTTATTCGAATCTACTTGTAAAGTAGCTACCATCTGTGAGGAAACCTCAGAGCCCATCTCTGCTCCAGCTGTCCACAGTGAAGTGGCTCATGCCAGGCTTTGATTGTTCCCATGGATGCCGTGAAAACCACTCTGAACACACAGTGTTGCTGGCATCCACCTTTCCCCTACCCTCAAGCCCCTCAGGACCACCAAGATGAGGTTATTTCTGCCCTCCCATCTCTTGCCTAGGAAAGGCATCTTCTGATGCCAGCTGCTGCCTCATTGCCTCCCTCCAAAACAAAACTAATGGACCATAACCCACAGCCACCATCCATCAAGCTGAGAGAGGGCAGCGGCTGGGACATCAGGTCTCTTCTATACACGTACTGTGTGAGTTTAGCCAAGTTTTGAAATCTTTCTACTCTAAGGGGTGTGTGTGTGTGTGTGTGTGTGTGTGTGTGTGTGTGTGTGTGTGTGTGTGTGATGTGTGTCTGTCTGTCTGTGTGTCTGTGTGTGTGTGTATGAATGTGCATGTTGAACGTATTACTTTATGTGTACAAATGTAAGTGTGTATTTGTGTGCCTATGGTTGTATGCATGTGGAGATCGGTAGTCAGTGTTGAATGTCTTCCTCTGTCGTACCCCACCTTATGTCTTTTGAGACAAGATTTCTCACTGAGCCTAGACCTCATCAGTTGGCTGGTAGACTGGCTGGTAGGCTGGCTGGTAGACTGGCTGGTAGACGACTGGCTGGTAGGCTGGCTGGTAGGCTGGCTGGTAGACTGGCTGGTAGACGACTGGCTGGTAGGCTGGCTGGTAGGCTGGCGGGTAGACTGGCTGGTAGGCTGGCTGGTAGACTGGCTGGTAGGCTGGCTAGTAGGCTGGCCAGCTAGTTCCAGAGATTTGCCTATGCAGGCTTCCCTCTAGTCCTCAGTCCTGAGGTTACAAAGGTGCACTGCTGTGTCCAGATCTTAGGTGGGTTCCAAGGATCTGAACTCTTGCTTGTACAGCAAGCACTTTACCAAATGATCCATTTTGTCAGCTCCTAAGTGGTGCCTTCCTTGTCATTGTCGATGGGATTGGGGAAGTGAAATTCTTTAAGAAATTTAAGCAAAATTCATGAAGAATGTATAGTGCTTGGCAGAGAATCTGTTTCTTTTTTTTTTTTCTTTTTTTCAGAGCTGGGGACCGAACCCAGGGCCTTGTGCTTGCTAGGCAAGCGCTCTACCACTGAGCTAAATCCCCAGCCCCATGAGAGAATCTGTTTCTTAAACATTGCTTTCCTTTCTCCTCATCAGAAGATTATCTAGTATCACTCTGGAGTTACCTTTGCCCTGACAGTTGATCACGGTCCCTGAGATCTGTGGTCAAGCATGAGCTGGGATAATAGTTTCCTTTGGAGCTGCTTAGGCCCCTCTCCCTTCCTCTTCCCTGACCTAAGCATACAGAGAGACAGGTTGCCCTTGGCATGTGTACACATGCTCGAGTGAGTGCACACACACACACACACACACACACACACACACACACACACACACAATCTTGCATTTATACTTCTTTTCCTTCCTCCAAGGGTGGTGAACCGAATTCAGAAAAATGACAAGTTGTTACAAATATACTGCGTGCTGTAAAATAAAAGGATGCCCTTGTTGAAAAACCGAACGATGTGTCTCGGATCAACTTTAAATGATCAGTGTAGAGTGTCACAAGGCAGACTGCTCGTGTTACACTTAGATCAAAAATTTTAAATAGGCATGTCGTTCTGTAGCACTTATATGTGTGGATGCTGGCAGGAATCTTTAAGTGGATTGCTCTCTTATAACTCTCCATTACTCGGCGCCCTATTGATTTGGGTTCATCTCTAACGGTTCAGACTTAGAGAATACTCAGGCCAGGTCTCCACTGAGGAGAATGGCCGGGAGAGCTGGTAATTAACTAACAAATTCCAGGAATCGTGTGACGCTCAATGAATGCCAGTGTTTCCTGGATGTTCAGTCCAGCAGCATCTCCACGAGCTTTCCAGGACATGTGTCTGGTAGGAGAGTAGGGAAGGGAAGTCCAGTGAGGGTGTTTGCCTATCTACCTCTCCTCTGACACATTCTTATAAACACATGCAATCCATAGGAAATCTACCACCTTTTTCTCTGTCTAAGGGAAGGAGGAGTAGGAAGAAGAGGATGAAGAAGAAGAGGAGGAGGAAGAGGAGGAGGAGGAGGAGGAGGAAGAGGGGAAGGAGGAGGGAGGAGGAAGAGGAAGAGGAAGAAGAAGAGGAAGAAGAAGAGGAAGAGGAAGAGGAGGAGGAGGAGGAAGAGGGGAAGGAGGAGGGAGGAGGAAGAGGAGGAGGAAGAAGAAGAGGAAGAAGAGGAGGAGGAAGAAGAAGAGGAAGAAGAAGAGGAAGAAGAAGAAGAAGAAGAAGAAGAAGAAGAAGAAGAAGAAGAAGAAGAAGAAGAAGAAGAAGAAGAAGAAGAAGAAGAAGAAACAACATCAACAGCAAACTGAAAGACTCCACTTGAGTCTGCTTCACATTACTCTCCAAGATTTGGGTCCTGCTGAAATTCACGTTGGCTCAGTCCTGGGTGCTTCTCACTCACACCAGAGGCCAACCTGCTTTTAAGCTAAGCTGCAATGTCTCCAGCCATGCTCAGGGTCCCACAGACCCATGCAGAATTGAGTCCAACATGAATGGAACAGCCACTGCTGGGAGGTCCAATTTCTATACATTTCAACTTCAAAAAAACTGTCAAAATAAGTGGCTTCCAGAATGCGTGGTGCTCTGACAATGAGGGGAAACAACATATGTGCATTTTAAAAGTGGCTTTGGCCCTTCGGGTTTGTCGCTGCTGTGTTTTGTTACTCTCTTAGTACGTGAAGAAGTATGGTGTTCTTTATTACCCTCTGAACTCACTTATCCTGCCCAGCACTGGCCCTACCCCTCCCTCTCTGTCTCCTGTACCTCCTGCCATTTCTGGTCTAGAACAAGTTTCCTGTTCTATTTTAATGACCTACTGTAGTGTTTTAAATGAGAATAGTGCCTCCCCTTAGGCACAGATGTTTTAGTACTTGATCCCCAGTTGGTGGTGCTGGTTTGGAGTTTTGGGAGGTACAACCTTGCTGGAAGAAGAGTGTCTCTGGGAGCAGGTGGACTTGGAGAGATTAAAGGCTTTCCCACTTCCAGTCACCCTCTCTGCTTTGTACTTGGAGTTCCAGAAGTAAGCCCTTAGCATCCAGTTCCTGCCATCTATTCTACAACAGACTCTCATCCAGCTAGAGGCATAAGCAAAATAAACCCTTCCTTCTATAAGTTGCCTTGGTCATGGTGCTCTATCACAGCAAACGAAAGAAAGAGAGAAAGAAGGAAGGAAGGAAGGAAGGAAGGAAGGAACAAAGAAACAAACAAACAAACAAACAAAGAGGTGGAAAGTGTCTCTACACATGCATTTTCCAGTTTCTAGATATTTTTGAGGGCAAAGCACATCTCCCACTTTCAATGGTACTTCTCTTTGCACTTTAGCATGACAAACATTCTTGCTATTTTCATTCATATCACATTATGATAATACTAATAAAACTCCTGAGATTTCTTTTTCCTTTATAGGCTGTGATTGCTGTCTCCTTAAACAATCAAAGCAGGATGAACCGTAGTTGACTTTATGATAACTACGGGGCAAGAGTCAGCTGTTCAGTGTTCCTTAGGGAACTCTCGTTTCTCCAGATGCAGCTCAGAAGTGTGGCCATCTCCTCAGCCTGCTCACAGAGGCACGGGAGAGGAGATGGGGTGACTGAGATCACCCTCTGCACCCCAGTGGCCCACTACCAGGCATCAAGCAAACTGGTACCCCTTACAGACTTGCATGACTTACTCAGGTTGTCATCCAAGTTACTAAGTGTGTTGCACTGAGTATCAGGGAAGAGCTCATGTTATCCATGCACCAAATGTTTATTGAGCACCTATTGTGGATTAACCCTGTGCTCCAATGTAGGGTCAGGTAGTGATTATGGGAGACATCACTACAACCCTCACAGTGGTAAAAGAACTTCTTAGAAGGTCAGTGTTTGAATCTAGCTTCCCCTATTCATTTCTTGAAACCTTAGTTTACTGCCAACAAAAATAAAAATGAACACTACCTACCTATGTACTTCATAGGGTTCAGCAAGTGTGTTGATGTGCCCTGAAAAATCATAGAACAAAACGTTTTATTTCATACTTAAACCACTGAAAGCAGGGACTTGGACAGGTCATGGCATCATAGCAACACCAGTCTCAAGGGACAAAAGGTTGAAAGAGCCTCAGTGTCTCTCAGTAGATGAATACACGATGCAGAGCATAGGCACACATAGAATAGTGTTCAGTTTTCAAAAGGAACAGAATTAAATAAGCTTTGGAAACATTCAGATGATGAAGTATTCCAGGCACAAAAGCCTAAGTATTCTGTGATTTCACTTAGAGTCAGGACCTAGACTAATCCAGTTCCAGAGACAGAAAGAAGAATGGTAGTTACAGGTCTGATGGTGGAAGCTGTGGACAGGGATGATGGGTTCAGTTTAGGGAAGCCTCAGTTTGGACTGTTGAAAGCCCTTCTTATAAATCTTGGAACACAACCAAACCCACGACACTCATGGTCAGCCTGGGGTACGTAGAGGTTTCCAGACCAGCCTAAGCTACATAATAAGACTATCTCAAAGTAGCTGATGCAGAAGATGGACAATAATGCCCACGACACACAATGTGGACATACATAATGCCTCTTCTAAACTATGCATTAAAAACGATATGGAGTCCATCAAGGTGGGAGAAGGCATGGCTGACGCTTTTCCTGGAGGAACCCACGTCAGTTTGACATGTTCCCACTGTCTGGGCTGGTCTTAGATTCCTTGTCAAGTACTCAGCAAGACAGGACAGTGGGAACTGGTCCTGCTCTTCATGGGCCAGGCTGGACTGGGCAGGAACTAGGCATGTGAGGAAAGCCATCCCCAAATCCATCTAAGCCAGTGCCATCTGCCATGGGCTTGCTGTTGGAAACTGTTCCGGGAGGTATCAGGGCAACCCGAAGGCTGATTGTTCAGTGAAGGCAGCTTTAGAGTCACAATGAGAAGAGGGTGTGTTCTTCCTTTTGCTGGAATCTGGAAATCTGCCCTGTATCTACTGCTCACATCACTGGAGAATGCTATGAAGGTGGGTCTTCAGGAAGCCCAAAATCAGCCACAGTAGCTTCCACTCCCCAGGTTTGGGCAGGTCCCTAGGTCTGTCTTTCTATCATGGCAAGCGGCATCCCTCCTTTCTGATCCAAACCCTCCATCCTTAGATTTATTGTCATAGTACTCAAGTAGCATCTGAGCATGTGGGCCAAGAAACCATGTCGGATGACCCACTCATCTATTTCCCATTGGAGGTTTGACTCCTGAAGAAGAATCTTATCCCTCTTCACCGAGTTTTAAGAGGCAGACACCTCCTGAAGTCCAAAACCTTGCCACTGCTGCCCTCCACCGCTTCCTGTTTCTCAGCACCCTTATGTGCAGCTAAGGAGAGCTGCATGGTCTCTCTCCAGGGCAGCTGAGCTGCCAGGACAAATCTGAGCCAAACCTTCTGGAGGCTGATGCGGAGATGATGAAAGCCGAGCCCCTCCCTCTTCTTCTGCTCTCTGCCCCCGGGGTGCCAGTAACTACAGCAGGATCCATGACAAATCTCAGGTAAATCCCAGGCTGAAAGCAGAGAATGGTCTTTGGATATTTCTCTTCCCGGCAGGCTCTTGTGGGATGATGGATTGCTAACAGGGAAGACGTCTCCATGGAAACCCACCTGGCACAGGTCAGCCATGAAGTCCCAGGGTGAGTTTTACCTTAAGCAGATCAGATCTACAGGTAAACAGAAGGTACCATGGCTTTGAACCTGGCTGACCTCTTAATCCTTTGTAAACATACACATCCCTTACTGCAAATTCTTGGCCTAAACTGGAATTCACGGGAAGAAATCAATTTATGGAGGCAACGGTTTCTCTTCTTGCGTATCTTCTACTAAGGAAGCGTAGTGTACAACAAGCAAGATTGATGGTGGTAAGATTAAATCCATGGTAATCCAAATTAATCCCATCAAGACCTGGAAAGGCAAGCTAGAGGAGGCGAAGGTGAAGCCATGGGACCTGGGAGCCCATTGGGATGTTTGCTACAAGGAAACTTCGATGGGAAACACATGGACTTGGGAAACAATCTAGCCTGTGGTCAAATCCCAGCCCTTCTGTCATGTCATCCTGAGCCTGAGTTGGCTCTTCCCTAAATCAGAAAATGGCCTAATAAGGTTTGATGGGGCGGGAGGGGGGGATTAAATGAGGAAGCTCGTGTCAAAGCTGTGACAGAGCACTTGGCCTGGAAGAAGCTTAGCAAGTACCAAGCCCCCATGTCTCTCTCTTTCATCCACAAGGTAAGCATAGATCTCTTTGCAGGGCTATATAAAGTAACTCCCCACCTCAGCCTTGTGTCCTTAGATGGTCTTTTTTTTCCAATCCATGCCTTTCATGAGTGACTTAGCGAGCTGCTCCTCTGGAATAATCTAGAATCACACAGGCAGGTGAGCATCTAAGAAGCAAACCCCCCATTTCCATGGTCTCTGTGCCTATCACAGGCTCAAGGATGAGTCGATAGTAAATCCCTCATCCACTGCCTCTGGGAGCAGAGCTACACTGGGTCATCCCACAAACTCGTGGTGAGGAAAGGCGGTGAATCAGGAGTTTAGTGGGAAGAGAGGTTAACTCATTTGTCCTTGACCTCCAGCAAGATGGCCGATCCTTTTTTAAGAGCATAGAATGAGGACTTTGGAAATGGGAAGCATGGCCCAGTTCCAGCAGAGTTAGCTTCTTAGGGAGGGCATATATTTAGGGTGTCCTTTCCCTCCCCCATCCTTCTTCCCCTTCCTGTAAGACTACAGCCCTCCCAAGTGCCAACTGTTTCCCTTTAAGTTCCCTCCCATTTGAAACTCCCCATCAAGACGGCAATAAAATGAGGGGTACCCAGGATTAGAATCGCAGGTGTTCAGGATGCAGGGAGTCATTTGAACCCCCTCAGGCTAGAGGATTCACTCCATCTGCACTTGCAATTCAGTCGAGGCCAAGCTTTCCAAATGCACTGCTTCCCCAAAATGTCTGTCTCCTTTATTTTTAATGCTAGAGAAGAAGGGAAAAAAACCCTACTCCTCTCAGGTTATTAGGACCAAAAATAACTCTTTTAATCCCTAGGCCATATCATCGCCACATTACGAATACATTTTGTTCATCAACCTTAAAGGTTGTTGTGTTTCCCCTTGCTTAAGCTGCTTTCATTATACAAGAGTTCCAGTTATTCCGTATTTTGTTCTCATTAGAACAGTGCATGTCACATGTTCTCACCCGAGACATTCATCAGCAAGGTCAAAGGGTGAATATCGTGATCTATTACGCTTAGAGGAATCTAATGAAAAGCCACATAATTATCCAATTTAAAGAGAAGCATGTAAGAAAGAAGGGGGGCGCTTGCCATAATTTAAATTGTTTTGTTTCCCTGAAGCAAAATTCAGCACCTGATTGACAGGACCTAATGATAATTCTTATTGATATGGTGATGTTAATTGTGGGGAGATATTTAATAAGCCCCGTATTCGGGAGGGAAGTGTGCGCTCTTAACCTGCACCTGAACCTGTTCTTGCCGCAGCGTGGGGACGAGGAGCAGATTCAGATAAGTGAGCACAAGTGGATTTTCAGTCTTGTGTGGCAGAATGGAAATTGGAATCCTCAGAATCTATTAGGAGAACAATTCCACAGCCGCTCACACTTTTATAAATTATACTGTATATTACAGGAAGACACAACGTCAGCAGGAGGGCAGTGCAGGAAGAAGGTATTGATGTGACTTTGCAGAGAAGTTGCTAGGTGAGAGTGGTAGTCGTGGTGTTTTAAGCCAAACACACACACACACACGCACACACACACACACACACACGTACACACACGTACACACTCACACACACTCACACACACACATATACTCACACACCCACATACACACTCACACACATTCTCACACACACATACATACTCACACACACTCACACACACATACACTCACACACTCACACACACTCACTCATATACACACACACATTCACACACACATATACACTCACACACTCACTCACATACATACACTCACATACACACACACTCTCACACACAGAGAGAGACAGAGAGAGAGACAGAGAGAGAGACAGAGAGAGAGACAGAGAGAGAGACAGAGAGAGAGAGAGAGAGAGAGAGAGAGAGAGAGAGAGAGAGAGAAGGGGGAGAGAGAATGTGGTTTGTATTCATTGTCAAACAAAGTACGTAGATGAAATTTATGTCCTGAATTAGTCCCCATCCATGGGTAAGGTTGACCTTGTCCAAAAAAAAAAGGCAACTTTCTTTTCTTATACCATGAACAAAACAACTTGAGGCTTTTTCGTGGGTGTAAATTCCAAAAGGAAACAGTTCTCTTTACCCTTAGATCTCAGGGCTTCAGAGAATAGCTGTTGGAGCTGTGACAAGGCCTCCGGGTCTGATTATACAATGGCTCCACTCTGTAAACTGAGACCTTTCATTGCTGAGAAACCATGTGTCCTCATGACCTCATCGTGTGCTGACAAAGTCTTAAATATTGGACCTTTGGGGTAGGGGAGAGTGTATATGTATGTGCATGCGTGCATGCATGTGTGTGCATGTTGGCATGTGGTTGCATGTACACACGTGTGGAGACTAGCGGTCAACGTTGGGTGACTTCCAAGATTGTTCTCCATATTATTTGTAAAGTAGGGTCCCCCACTCAATGTGGGGCTCGCTAGCCTGGCTGGATCCTCTGGGGCTGCCCAGCTCTTGGCTTGTGGGCACCTGGATCATGTTTGGCTTTTATGTGGGTGCTGGGGTTCCAATGTGGGCCCACGTGCTTGTTTGGTAAGCACTTCCCCAGCTGAGCCATCTCCCCAGCTCCAGATATCGGACTTTAAAACTGCAGGAGCCTTGGTTGAGACCGTCCTCTGGATAACTCCTAGGGAAGCATCTGTAGACAAATAATACAAAGTGGAAAATGAAATTACTCTAAAGGCGAGCAGAATCTCAAGACCAACGAGCCCTCAGTCTGAGTGAGACTGGCTTAGCAAACCAAGTTCAAGTTGGTTTTTTTTTTATTTTTTTAATTGTTTTAAATTTTAATTTATAATAAATAAAGTAAAATAATTACTTTTTGGTGTTGGTTTTGAAACAGGATTTCACTATGTAGACCAGGTTGGCCTTAAGTTCACAACCCTCCTGACTTAGCGTCCCAGGGCAGTGACCAAGATAGCCCACCATACCTAGCTGGTTCAAGTTGTTTTTTTGAACTCCAAATTAATTCCCCATTTTTACTGAGATAAAAGCAATAAGAGATGGAAGGCATTACTCTGGGTCAGCTTAGACAGCCTTGCCAAAGTATATGAACTCAAAATAATCAAGTCAGAGAAAATGACCAAAGTTAGTGTCACAGGAAATAAGAGTAGCACCTAATGAACAAAATTTGCAAATATTTCTGATAATCCAAGTAAGAGTCTCCTTGAACTGAGGATCCTGAGCCTGGCGCACTGTGTGTCCTGGGAAAGGAGTAAAGGTAGAGGAATGTTTTTGTCTCTGAAACTACTTTATTTTTGCTTTTGGTATACACATGTGTACAGATATACCTCAGGCTGGTCTAGATATAAATTTGTTGACTTTTAGCCAAGCACTTACCTTAACTGAAAATAAAATTAAGCTAATTGGAGATGGCTAAATTGATGGCAGGTTTGAATGCCCATGGCGGCTCAGACTGCCGCCGTGATTTCCAACTTCCTAGGCCAAAGCATTACATCATGCATGGGAGGTTATAATTTCTCTGAAGAACACTTCTGGGTATCTCGCTGCTCGAAAAGCGATATGCCAGCAAATTGAAAAGAGTTCAGAGAAAAGCAATAAAAATAATTAAGGAGGCCTTCAGATTGACTGATGGAGAGAGATGAAGAGAATTAAGTGTGGATGCCTGGCCCGGTGATGACCTGTGTGGTTATAGGAATGAGACACAGGGTATCCGCAGGAACAAGATTCCCGTCCGAAGCAGACAACGGACACAGAGTAACAACGCACTCATAGACACAACAGACCTGGGGTTGTGTCAGGCCGAAAGCCAGAGCCATGGCTGCCCCAGACAGCTGCCATGAGTGGCTCTGCAGTTCTGCATCTCTGTTGGTCTGAGGTCAGAGCCGGCACACAAAGCAGCTGGAGTGCTGCCAAGTGTCTTGTTTCCATTTTAGTGCCATTGAACCATACATTCCTCCTTAGTGCCATCGAACCATACACTCACCCTCAGCTGGGCACCTGGGTTCTTGAAATGGCCTACAACACAAAAGAGAAAAAGAGTAACATCACGGTTCATGTCCAAGCCTAACACTTGCCAGGAGGACAGCCTGAGGAATAAGAAAAACATCCTCTCCCAGCATGGCTGAATAAATCTGTCCCCAGAAAGCACTACTCACAGTACCAGGCCTGCTCTAAACCCAGAGGTAGGGAAGATGCCAAGGTCCACCAATCCTCTGACCCTCCAAGAGGACCTAGAACACTTCATGAGTCCCTAAGCCAGTGTCTGAACAGCTTTTACAACGCTCCTATGCCCACACACTCACCGGACTCTTCTAGACCCTGTGTAGACTGGGGACCAATGTTCAAGCTTGTCCAAGGCAGTCTGATTTTATGCCAGCCGACACAAGGTGAACAGGGTCAATACCCCTCTTTCATTTGAACCACATTGAGCTGAGATGGCCACTCCAGTTACATCATCTCAGCACCGTATTCTCCAAGCCTTCCTCACACTGTACACCTTGTGGTGAGGACTTTTCAATATGCTGGTGTAATTGTGAAGGAAACAAAGTTAACCACCTGACCTTCTCTGAGTCATAGGTTAAGGTTTTCCCATCTCAGGGTCTGACAAAGAGACCCATGTTCACCAGGGCAGTAGATCATCTGAACTTTGATATACTCTGGCCCAAGAACCTAGACTGTAAGTAGTTTTTATCCCCATCTTCATTGTGGTTGATTTTTTTTAAACATCCAATACCAATCTGTATGATTTTATTTTATATCTATGTGTATGGATGTTTTGCCTTACATGTATGTCTGTGTACAATATGTATGTAATGGGCCCATAGAGACCCTAAGAGGGCATTGGACCACCTTGGGACTGGAGTTATAGTCAGTTGTGATCTGCTGTGTAGGTGCTGAGAATCAAACCCAGGTCCTCTGGAAGAGCAGCCAGTGCTCTTACATTAACCCATCAGACTCTGGGGTTTTTTTTAGGTGGGGGTGTTGTTTTTCTTGACTTGCTATACTGGCCAAGACCAGTGTTAAATGCTGGGGTATTTTAAGAAGCATGACTGATCTGGGCAGTGGTGGCTCATCCCTTTAATCCCAGCACTCAGGAGGCAGTGGCAGGCAGATCCCTGTGAATTCAAGGTCAGCCTGATTTACAGAGTGAGTTCCAGAACAGCCAGGGCTACACAGAGAAAGTCCATTTTGAAAAACCAAAAGGAGAGGAAGAGGAAGAGGAATGAGGAGGAGGAGGACAACAATGAGGAGGAGGAAGAGGAGGAGACTACAACTGAACCTACCTTGGCTGGACTTTTTAAAGCAAGTGAAATCATGTCTCTTTTATACCAGTTGTGAAAACCCATGATGCCACACTCCATTAAAATGAAATGAAGGAACCATGGAAAAGAGAGGGAAACTCAGGGGTCATAAATACCTTCTCCAGAAATAATCTCACAAAACCAACCCAACAAAACACCCTGCCACATGTTTCTTTGTTGCTTTGAATGATTCTATTTTTCAGGATTTCACTATATGGTCAGGCTGGCTTTGAACTCATGAGCCTCTTGCTTCAGTTTCCCACCTGCCGACACTACTAACAAGTACTGATACACTCATCAGAGCTGACATTATCCTTAAGGCGATGTCTACTTAGCAACTGGCTTTAAAAAAAAGATACAAAAAAAAAAAACCCTCCTAATTATGACTTGAGACTGAATTTATTGTAGTAATTGTCTCCATTCACCAGACACAGATCAAGCAGTTGAAGAACCAATGAAATTTCTTTCAAAGTAGTTAGTTCCCCATAGTTCTCTGACATGGTCTCCATACACATGTCCCAAAATGCAGTTCATTCCAAAAGAAAAGTTCTTGCCCTGTAGAACCACTGTATCTTCTTGCCTGACCTTGGCACACTGGAGTCAGGAGGGCTGGATTTAAGCACAGAGCCTTCCTTTACTATCCTATCCTGACAACATGAATGCACCCAGGTTGGTCCCCTAACCCTCCCTTTCCTCATCTCTGCAGTGACAGTTGATCTATAGTGGCATCAACTGTACATTCTATCTCTACTTCTTCATTCAGCCTACATGATTTATTTTCTTGCCATATTACCCTGGCTGAGAGCTTCTGGAAGACCGGATATGCTCTACTATATCTGTACATCTGTGGGGGGACGTTTAAGAGATGTGTACTAAGCCTGCTACCTGCCAGCTCTTCACAGGTGTCTCCTCAGGCTGAAGGATCGCCCGTGAGTTTATTCTATTCAGACTACTGAGGTTGCCACTCGTGTTTTCTCTACTCACTGAAATGACCACATTTTTGCCCCTGCTGTGATCAGATACTCTGGCAAAAGCAGATAAAAGGAGAAAGGGTTTCCTCTGCTCAGGGACACTACCCATCATGGCAGTGCAAAGCAGGGGGAGTCGCTGGCCAAACTGCACCCAACTCAGAAAGCAGAGAGAAGTGGATGCTTTCTGCTCTCTCTACTTTCTCCATACAGCTCTGGATCCACCCTATCGGCCAGCCTCATGGTACCATGGGTTGTCTTTTGACCTGAATAGCACTTTCCTTGCAAAGGCATTGAGTTATTCTTACTTAGAAACCAGCTACCACTTTCCTGACAACTGGAATAGATTCAAAACTAATTTTTTTACCATGTCTTGAAATACAGTACATGGTAGGACTTATGAAAAGATTTAATATAGGGCACAGGTTTAATATATCCGTGAAGATTCAGTTACTGTTTGTGAAGATTAAAGTATGGTAAACTTTCTCAATTTTGATAGCTTCCTAATTCATGTGTCCTTTCAATAACCCTGCATATCCTCCTATTCACCATCTCAGCAAGGGTCCTCTGAGCATCTACTAGATCTAAGTACAGAAGAGACCACGTGGGGCAGGGTGGACAGAGCCCTGGCTTAAGCATTCTGTGCTGTTCAGACTCCAAAGCAGACAGAGGGGCCCTGGCCAGATCTACATCAGTACCACGGTACCCCTTCCCCAGCTCCAGGGGTCTTTGCTACCTAGAACTCATATCTGAGCTCCTCCCTGTGCCTTGCTCCTCGCTGAAAGGAGCTATCTCACAGAAGTTACAGTGTCTTCTTCAAGGGTCTAGCAAGTCACATATACTGGCCAGTGGGTGAGAGGACAAAGGACCCAAATCACTTATTCTCAGGCAGGGGCGACTCCGTAGAAAGCATCCTCACTTAGGATCCTGGATTCATTACTATTCAACTCTTCCTTTACCCAATGAATCTCCCGCCCACCATCTATTGTTTCCAGAACATTCTCTATTAAACATCCCATCCTCAGATCCATCCCAATGTCTGTTTGCTGGAGGAACAGACTTAAAATGGGCCCCAAGCCCTAATATCTCTGTTTAAAATGCTGCCTCTGGGAGGGTATGACATTAACTAAATGGTCACATCGTCTTTCTTTAAATCTAGCAGCGTTTAAAAATACACAAGACCTGAGGCAAAGAAGATCACTAAAAGAAGAGGACAATTCTCCCCTGAAGATTAAAGCCATAACTGACCATTCTCAGGGGACTCACACTCCCAACTAATATACTCCCTCAAGACTTCAATAAACAAAACCGCCCATCAAGGAGCGAGTTTCAAGAACATTTGTGTGACATTGAAAGTTCAGGTACGAAATGTCACAGACATTCACTTTGGAAGTGAGTACTATTACATGGGGGTGGGGAGGACTCTCCACGCTGACAAGGGTCACTGGCTGCCACTGTCTGTGAGATGGAATTCAGTCTCACACAGCTCTCCCATAACAGCCACCTGGGCCTTCAACATGAGGAGAATTACTCACTGGCTGCACGGGCCCCGGCATTCTTTGCAGTTTGGTTTCTTTTGGGTGGAAGAATAAAATCTGTCAATGGTGCAGGGAGACATTACAAGTCTCAAAGGAGCTTTGAGGCGGGAGAAATGAAGATAACCAACCGACACGGGAACATCCATGGCAGGTGTGCGTCAGATGACTCGCGGTAGGCTTGCCCCAGTGTTTACAGTGGGACCAGGTGAGCCAGACAGGCCCCAGTGGCCCACTTGTGCATTCGGTAACAGCATCCAGGCTAAGCCATGTAACCCAAAGACCACCAAGAAGAGTGGCTGGGAGGATCTTGGGTTTCTTCTGTGCTCTAGTAACACTGGAAGGCTCATAGTCAGGGTTGGGAGAAGCTAGTCCACACGGGAACATCCATCCATGCCCTGGCACTCCCCAGGGCAAGTGCTATCTTCATCTACATGGTCAGGTTGACCATGGGTACCACTGAGCTCTGGGTGCCAGCCAAGAAGAGTGGATTGTGGATCCTTTCTGAGAAAACAGTGCAGAATTAGACATGTCTATTCTTTTCATACTCCATAGGCCATGGCCTAATCACCCAGAAATGTAGCCTTAAAGGAAGCTGAGAGGCGTGCTCTGTCTGGATACCTGACAATGGCAACCCTACAAGGTCAGAGCTGAAATCCTGCTGGGCTCTGACACCTGAGATGCTTGCATGTGCAGTTTTCAGTCTGGTAAGAAAGAAAAACAAAACAAAACAAAACAAAACAAAACAAAACAAAACAAAGCCAGGAAGCAATAACCAAACCAAAGGCCCAGGAAAGAGTGAAGATAAAGATGCTGTAAAAAAAGGGGTTGGGGATTTAGCTCAGTGGTAGAGCGCTTGCCTAGGGAGCGCAAGGCCCTGGGTTCGGTCCCCAGCTCTGGAAAAAAAAAAGATGCTGTAAAAAAGACAAAGACAAAGGAGAAGAAGACAGTCCCAGTCTGTGGGAACCAGAAAGGACAGGGCAGATTAGTGATAATCAAGCTGAGACCTAGAAGGGGAAAACGTCCAGCTCCAGAAAGAAAAACTGAAGTGTACTAGACAGAGGAACCCAGTGCTCAGAGCCACTGGAGAGAAAGTCGGGTGTTTTGGAAGCCAGTCTAAAACAGCGGTTCTCAACCTGAGCCCCGAGACTTCCTTGGGTTCAAATGACTGCTTCACAGGGTAGTGTATCAGATATCTGCATGTCAGATATTTGCAGATAATGACAATTCATAGTAGCAAAGTTATAGCTATAAAGTGGCAACAAAATGATTTTTATGGTTGGGATGGGGTCAACACAACTGGGGAACTGTGTTAAAGGCTCACAGCATTAGGGAGGTTGAAGACCACGTGTCCAAAGAGTAGAGCTGGAGCAGAAGGAGCGAGAAGAGGTTTGGTCCAGGGATGCAGACAGAACAACAATCTGAAGGATCTTTCCGACCATAGTGAGAGTGTACACCTGGTCTAGGAAGATTTAATGAAACTATTTCAAAATGGCTGCAATTGTTGTAGAGAAGACCAAGTCATGATACAATTTGCCTACAACTCTAGGAATTCTAGGACCAAAAGAGTGAATATGTAAATATCATCTGTAAGTAGTTGGAGGCTGGGGAGATGGTTCAGTCTGTAAAACGCTTGCCACACAAGCATGAAGAGCTGAGTTCCAATCCTAGTGTTGGGGAGGTGGAAGCAGAACATTCCAGGGACTTCTTGGCCACACAATCTAGCTGAACCAGCCAAGTTCAGTAAGGAACCCTAACTTAAAAAGTAAGGTGAAAAGACACCGAGGAAGAGTCCCAACATCAGCCTCTGAGCTCCACATGCCCGTGAACATACACAGCATGCACTCTCACACATAGACAAAGGCATATAGGGGGCTGGAGAGATGGCTCAGTGGCTAAAAACACTGACTGCTCTTCCAGAGGTGCTGAGTTCAATTCCCAGCAACCACATGGTGGTTCACAACCATCTGTAATGGGATCTGATGTCCTCTTCTGGAGTATCTGAACACAGCTACTGTGTACTCATATACATAAAATGAATAAATGAGTTTAAAAAAAAGAAAGAAAGAAAAAAGGAGAAACAAAGGCATATAGCTCAGCTAGAAAGTGCTCTCTTAGCATGCATGAGCTCCTTGGTGCCATCCAAGCATTGAGGAAAAGAAACTAAGATGGGACGTTACAGCCTTGTGGTCACAGAAGTCACAGTCACTGAGCTACAGCCAAACCCCAGAAGTCTCAAACCGCTCTTCCAGAATAAGCTGAGGCATGAAGGGATTCGCGGAAGGGAGGGTGACAGATTTCACGTCTAAACCACAGCTGGCCACCAGTGGACAGCTTCTCACACTTCCAGGTTACAAGGTTCTTTACCTGACTGGAAAATGCAGGCAGTTAGGAAACAAATGTCTTTCCAGAGGACCTGGAAAGTCAGAAAAGATTCTCCCTGAATTCGTTTGTTTTGTGAGCCAGGCTTGTCTGGAGCTCATGATCCTTCTGCCTCCACCTCTTAAATCTCTCGATTACAGGTATGAGTCGTCACAGCTAGCTGGTTTTGTTTTATGGAAAATAATAAAAATGTATTTGTGAGAGAAACAGGATATATCTAGTTTGTCTATATTTCTTAAAAATACTGCTTCTGTGTCTACACAGACAGCAAGAGAACCTAAAAGTAGCATCTAGCTCTCCAGTTCGAACTCTCGGCACTTATTACCTTCTGCAGATCCTTGCCTGAATTAAATCCCTCATGAATGAAAGTCGAATAGGACTTTTCATCAATGCCTCTTCGTAGGTAGTTGAGATCATCTGACCGATTCAAACTTGTAAAAATGAGTGTGCTGGTTACTTTTACGTCGACCTGATATAAGATAAAGTCATGTTAGGAGAGGGACTCTCGACTGAGAAGATGCCTGTAAGATTTGCCAGTAGGCAAGTCTGTAGAGTGTTTTCTTGGCTGGTGATTGATGAGGAAGGGCCCAGCACCATTGTGGGTAGTGTGACCCCTGGGCTGGTGGTCTTGTGTGCTATCAGAAAGCTGTATGAGCAAGCCATGGAGAGCCAGCCCATAACAGTGCTCCTCCACAGTCTGTGCTTTGGTTCCTGCCTCCAGGTTCCCACCTTGATTCCCTGTCCTCATTCTCTCCGTGACTTGAGGGTTGTAAGATGAAATAAACCCTTTCTTCCCCAAGTTGCCTGTAGTCATGGTGCTTTATCACAGCAATAGAAACCCTACCTAAGACAAGGTGGATGTGTCAACCTCCCATCATTATAAAATCCCCAACACAGGACATGGAAGGAGTAAAGTAAGCTTTGTTTCACGTAGTTTGGGGCTTCAGAGTCCAAGATCTGTCAGCCCTATTGTTTTGGCCTTTGGTGCGTATGGCAAATGGTGGCACAACATGACAGGAGTGTCTGGAAGACAGAGAACAAGAGGGAGATGCCCCTTCCCTTCCGTGCTGTAACCTCAGGACCTTCCACCGGGCCTCACCCCACAAACGTTATACCACCTGCCAATAGGGCCAAGATTTCAGCTACAATGGGCTGACAGGGAGGACACGATTAAACCACACCTAAACCTCGGTAGCCTAGATCCGGGAATAAGCTTTTAAATCTTCAGAAATGGTAAGTAGGCTCTGATATCCCGAGGGGTCTTGGTTTCTTGAGCTTGAGCCCCTGGCTTATAAAATGATGACAACGTTGGATGAAGTGCTGCTATCGTAAATAACCCCGAGACTCTGGGGGGAAAGGCCACTGCAGAGCTAAGACGTGTGTGCACCGACTCCACTCTCAATCAGCCTCGGTGTGAGCAGTCATCCCCAGCATTAACACCTGGCCTTGGGAGGCGATTAGCGGAGAAGCATTCAGACAGAGTCACTGAGGTAACGCCCTCAACAAAAGATGGCTAAATCCATAACATTTCCCTAAGGGAACAGATGAGAGTATCATCAGCTTCTAATTCTAAGTAAAATGATAATAATCATAACAATAACAATAATAATGGTAATAATAATAAAGTATGGACCATAGAAATCAACCTAGTGCCACAACATTAAACCATGCTTTTTCCTACCTCATGTTTATTGTAACCAAGATTTCCTAATATTGTTCAATGAATAAATGTAAAATAAAGATGCATCTCTGATTTATCCTACACAGGATGGACCTTTAAATTCAAGGAGGGGCAGGATCAAGCATGGACCTTGGCGGGGTGCAGGGGGGAGCAACATGATGCTCACGTCTCACGTTTGACCCTGGGACAACCCTGAGCTGAAGAGCCCCTCTTTTACTGGTGACTGAGTTCCACGCCAGGCATTTCCAGGCTCTTGGTATCTTATTCAAGAATAAAACAAAAGTGCACGGGTATTCCAAAAGGAGCAATGTAACTTTGTAGTGAGAGCAGGGCCCCAAGAGTGAAAGTGCTCAAGCGCCCAGGTTATTGGCCGAGGTTTCTTTTATGGACTCTAAGGAGAAACGTTTAGTTATGAGGGGCCTAGTTTGGGTGGTTCTCTATTTTGATTGGCAGGTTTATGCTATATAACCTTTCTGTGCATATTTGTTCCCACGATGCATCTGATTTAATTAGATGCACAATGATATACATATGCATGAGATATGTAAATACAGAATCCTCCCTAAATGTTCGCTTAAAAGACATAGTTTGTCTTACTATAAGTACACCCAGAACTAGTTCAGCAGGCCCACTCTTGTACTCGGACATAACTAGTACAATTAAATGCAGTCCGTCTGTTTGGTAAGGGTTAAGCAAGGAACACCCTACTCCATGCTTCACAACTAGGTGTGCATGTAGCTCCGTACAGGTGCAGGTCTAGGAGGCCATTGTGCTGCAAGGTGCACTGTTCAGAGACAGTGTGAGTACACGGTACAAGCAGTCGGGGTGTCAGACTGTTAAGTGCATTGTTAAGAGGGATGTGCCCGAGCCAATGGAATCCTAAGTCCTATTCACTTAATTGTTCCATAGGCATGTCACCATAAGAGTCATTTTCTGTTCTCTGTCTATGACTTCATCCCAGAATGCAATCGTATCTCATGCTCACAGACACCAAGTGCAGGATGAAGGGCAGACAAAGGACACCGAGTATAGCTTTTCCAGGCTTCTGCCCAGAAGCCCAAAGCCCAAGTGACCAGACTGGCAGCTGGAGTCATGTAGGGCTAGCTTGGGATAGCACAAAGTCCAGGGCAGCTCCACGGACATCCTCTACACGATGTGCTTGGAACCGGAGGCCAATGCAGGTCGCAAGGAGTCACAAGGAAAACATGGGATGCTCAGTGTCTGCACAGCACATGTCTGGAGGAGGAAAGCTAAGAGTTCTTTGCTGCTCCGTGTTTACCTTCGGCTTTAGTTCTTACTGCAAGGTGAAGGTCTGACTGCCGTGCATGTGTCAGCGAGCCATGACCTATTCATCCCTTCTCATCACTGTGCCATCCACATAACCCAAACCTACAGCACATAGCGACTCGGGGTGGCCCACTGTCCCCATTTGCTTTCTATTTCTATGATAAAGACCATGACCGAAGTAACTCAGGGGAGGAAATGGTCTGTTTGTCTTACGTTTCCATAGCATGGTGCCTCGTGGGGGGAAAGTAGCACAGGAATTCAAGGCAGGCATCCAGTCAGGAACTGAGGAGGGCCTGGAGGAATGCTGCTTGCTGGCCTGCTCCTCATAGCTTACTGTGTTCCCTTTCTAGACAACCCAGGACCACTTTCCCAGTAGTAACTCCCCCACAGTGGGTTGGACCCTCCCACATCAATCACTAATCAAGAAAATGCCTACAGACTTGCCTACAGGCCAATCTGATGGTCCTCAACTGATATTTTCTCTTCCAAAATGACTCTGGCCTTTTTTGTCAAGCAGACAAGAAAGAAAGAAAGAAAGAAAGAAAGAAAGAAAGAAAGAAAGAAAGAAAGAAAGAAAGAAAGAAAGAAAGAGAGAGAGAGAGAGAGAGAGAGAGAGAGAGAGAGAGAGAGAAAAGGAAGGAAGGTAGGAAAACCTAAAGAGCACGGCTGACCCCTTGTCAACTTGACACACAAACACATCACTATTAAACCAGAAATAAAATCACCATGTGACCTAGAAATTCTGCCCCTTGATATATAACCAAAAGAACTGAAAATAGATTTTAAACAAAAGCTTACATGGGGAGGGTCTTGACAGAATTGTTCACTACACCCCAAATGCCCATGGATGAATTAAGAAAGAAACAAAATGTGGAATGTTGCCCATTAAAATAATGATAACCACGCAAGAACCTAAGAAAACCTTGCACCAAGTCAAAGGATCCAGACATTTAAAATCACACAATGTGTGATTGCGTTTATTGGACGGCAGCTCGAGGCCAGTGAGAAGCGGTGAGTGACTGCTACGTGGACACGCCGTTTCCTGTTGGGATGAGGCAAGCAGGTCAGAACCAGATAGAAGATGAACTGAGGCAGCATTCTAAATGGACTGCTAAATGCTGCAATCTAAAGCAGTTAGATCTGCTACATACATTTAATTGAACAAACAAAGAAAACCAAGACAGGGTTATCTTCATGGTTACTGTCCCTAACACTCTTAGCCACTGGGCCTTCCAGATCCCAGGCTCTCAAACCCCTCTTAGGTACACAGGGGGCAGATGGGACACTTCCCAGTGGCTCACTAGTGAGGGAAGATCACAAATATTAGTTAACATCACAAGCCAGCAATGGTTTTGGTGCTTTATATGCCTTCTGCCATAATTCCCACAACCACCCCACAGAGCACATGCTTTTTGTCGGGAGCAGGGGAAGCCCTGAATGTGTGAATATATGGATGAATGTGTGTTGCTGACATTAGCTGGTCATGTCAAGGATTCTAGTCCCAGACACATGCAAAAGCTCAGAGGGCTGGTAAGACCTGCCTCTGGTCCGTGTGTGCAGAAAATGTCCAACACAGTCTTCTCCCTCCCAGATGTTTATGGCCTTAAGACTGCTCCCCTACAGAGACTGCTCCTACCAAGATTAGCTAGCCCTCTCCCCTTGTTCAGCTGTAGACCATAGACCTTGCCCCCTTGTCTATCTGTATATAATAACCCCACCTCCCAGTGTAATTCTATACAATAAGCATGCAGAGCCTCCCAGGTGCTATAGTTTCTCCATCAGATCGCACAAACCACCTGACTTCAGATTTCCTGTCAGTCCATATGTCTGTCTCATTTGTCTTTTCTTCACTCCTCAAGGCCCCAGTCAGGTCCTTCCCTGGAGCCATGCTGGATCTTCCTGTGACAGGAGAGAAAACCCAGGTGAGGAGAGTATCTGTGGTGTGCCAGTGTCCCCAGTCAGAAAGTAGGAGAGGGAGCCTGCGCTCAAAGGCAAGCTCTCACCATTCAGCAGTCACCCAGTGGGTTGCCCATCTCTGCAAGGTTCTGAGGACAAGAGGACTCTGCACTCCAAGGTCCATCCTGGCTGCTCAGTGGCCTAGCAGAGCAGGCTTCTGCCCTGGCTATTTCCCTGGGAATCACCAGGTTCCTCTTTGAGAACCTTCTAGATGCATTTACAGTAGGCCTATCCCTGGTGCCTACCTTGCATCTGTATTGCTCTCCCAGTTAACACAGTGTGCTGGTCCATACACATCAGAACTGATGCACAAATGTGGATCTCAGTCTATCAAATGAAACAGGAGTTCATGCGCTCCAGCTGAGGCCCTCTCACCTCCTGATGTGTGTTTGGAATCTCTGTTTCCTCATATATAAAACGGAGCTGTAAGACTGTAAGAATTTACCAGGTAGTGTGAGAAAATGCCTACTATACTTCCTTAAAACATTTCCCATGGGCCAGCGAGATGGCTCAGTGGGTAAGGTGACTGCCACCAAACCCAACAATTTGAGTTCAATCCCGAGGACCCACAGAAAGAGAAAACTGATTCTTACCAGATGTCCTCTCCCTTACACACACACACACACACACACACACACACACACACACACACGCATTACAGAATAGAAAAGAGATTTACAGGAGCAAAAAACAGACTTTAATGCTTTGCAAATGTCACATTCCTGTATCAGCAGTAGCATCTAACCCAGCTTCCTCTTGCTCCGGGCCTCACACTGCAAAGGCTGTCAGTAGGGAGCCCAGAAGATAGAAAACAGCTCTGCTTTCAAGGCCTTTGCTGAGGAAGGAAGAGCTCAGACAGGCAGGCAGGCATTACACATCAAGCTCCAACCTCTAAGCTGTCAGACAGATCTGGCCAGTCCTGAAGCAGAAAGAGCCCACCACACAAGAGTGTTACTTACTCTTGAGGTAAAATCAAAAAAACCATACGATTTCCCTGGGGTCAGGGGGCAGGTAACGATGGTGAGCAAACAGCCCTGAGTGTTCACACCAACTTCCCACTCCATAACAGATTAAAATAGAAAACCACCAATGAGCACATGTCAGGTGCGTCACCAGCTTCCGATGACTGTCGCTCGACACTGTGGCTGTTTCCAGTCTCTGTCATTCTTGCCCAGGATCCACTAAATCCTGTTAGGTTTGCAGAGGCCACAAGGCAAAATGTCCGGTCCACTTACACACAACAAACACATATGGCAGGACCTTTGAAGAGAGTCAGATCTGAGGCCCTTCAGTGGACTACTCAGAAATGTCTTTCCAAAGAAGAAGGGCTCCATAGAGGGTGCACTCATCTCCTTAGCCTCTGGGATACACGCAGTGCCATCCAAAGACCCAGGAACCTTAAGGATGGTGTGTTTTGTTGTGGCCTCACAGTGGCCCATATGTTGGCAAAGGCATTTGACCTATACTTCAGAAAGGAGGTGACTGTTATCTTGGGTTTGGATCTGATCCTTTGGCATGACTGCCCTGCTACTGACCTGGTATGGCGTTCCTGTAAGATTAGCTCCATATCCAGATGACTACCATTAGCGTTAGTGCGCAATGGAAGAGGATTCTGGAATCTGAGAGATGGAAGACAGAGAAACGGACAGACAGAGAGTCTCTGAAGAGAAAGATAAGGAAACATGTGTCTGTCTATCAGTTCTCACAAGGAGACAAAAGCAGAGAGGGCTGGACAAAGAGAAGACCAGGGTGAGATGGGAAAGCACAGTCAGCAGATGTGTAAACAGTTTTCTGGAGAGCTCCACCCCCCCCAAAAAACAGGCCTCTCTAAAAGCGAAGTCCTGAGAAGCCTCCACCTCACCATGATTTTACATAGAGAGCACTTCCTGGCCAGCTGCGTGGGTCACTCATGCTGTGCCCTGGAATACTTCTGAACAACCGGCCTTTGTTCCCGGCTCCTTCTAAAAGAGGGGAGCAGCTGACAGAGCACGATGGTGGTTGGGTTCACAGGGGATCCAAATCCCAGCAACCTCGGCAAGGAGAAAGTGCAGAGGGCAGAGAAGACAGCAGCAGAAGCCTGTGCTGGCTGGTGTGCTGATGGAGTTTGCAGTTTGCAGCGACTTTGCGTGATGTGATCCTGGTGTGCCAATGATCAAAAGCAATTGAGACCCTCTCCCATCATTCACAAAAGTTGCTTAAGGCCGGTGCCTTTGAATGCTGTTTTAGCCATGGTCTCATACAATACATCTTAAGGCACATTTATACTGTGTTCACTGTGCATTCAACTGTGGCCACTTCAAAGGTTTAGCCAAGTATTTTATGGCCATGGTAAAGGGTTCTTATTGATTTAAATTACAAGCTTGGCTCCCGTCAGCTCCACTTGAGGGCAAAAATGCAATAAAATATCCCCCAGCACAAGAGACAGACATATCGCATTGAAAATCTTCTGAGATCCCTCTCGCCATAATCACTCTCAATGATATTTATTTATATGGGCAAGGTTATCAGAGAGATTTGTCTGCAGTCTCTAAACTGTGGGGGTTGCTTTGGATTTGGGCTGTTTGCTTTTAAAGAAATCTGGCTCTGACCCCAGCCAAGGAAAGGTCATAAGTACACTGGGTCCCTGAGTTTAGACCCTTCTACCGCTTCCTGGCTACTGATAGAGTGGCTTGCTCCAAGCACAGTGACATTGATGTACTGGCCATCACAGTTGAGGGATTATGGTTTTCAGTCCCCTGATCATTTGCATACCCAGCATGCCAGCTGCAGATGAATGAGAGATGTCAAGGCATGAATGGCAGACCTATCAAGGCGATGGAAGGCTGTCTCCAGATTAACTGTCAGGGAGACAAACTCCGCTCTGGAGACAGACAAGAACACACATTCCATTGGAGCACTGAGGGATCGAGAAGACTCTGAAGGCTGTCGCGATATGCAAGGCTCTTTATGCCACTCAGGAAACCTGGGATTGACCAGCACAAAAGAAGGCCCCTGGTGCTGGGACAAAAAAAAAGGAGCAAAGCCAAAGCAAGATATTCTGGTCTGCTTTCTTCCCCGTTCCTTTGTAATAATTTGCCTGAAACATCCCCAAGATGAAGCTAACCCACGGATATACACAGAAAACAGCAAATGACTATTACGTATCTGACATTTGAAATAACATGTTTCTGGAGGGTTGGCATTACAAGAGTCATTTCACTTCAAAATGTTATTCCTAATGTAATTTTTTAAAATTCATAAGAGGCACTTGCTGGAATGCAGTGCAGCAACTCGAGTCACTCAAAAGACAGAGGTCAAATTCATTTCATTTCTTTTATGTTTTCTTCTCTCCGCTGGATGAAATAAATGAGTAAGCCTAGAACACTTGGCAGCTCTGCGAATGTGCTCCGCGGCACCATTACAAGATCGATTTTCTCAATACAGGAGTCTTTCTAGGGTGCACATTGCTTAGCTGACATCTGTCGCCCGTTGTCATGGCAGCGCACTCTCCAGCACAGTGAGAGGTCAGGCCTGACAGGGAAGGCCTCACCAGCTCTACCCCAGTCACTTCAAGGTTAACAGCCAATGGACCAGAGAAATAGGCAATTATAGGACAGTCAATTCCGGTTAAGGAAATATCTGAGAAGTAAATATGTCTGATAAGTGGATGGAAATGAAGCAGCCGATGCTATTGATGCCATCCCATAATATCAATACCATTCTGTGGTGGCATTTGGGTTATTCCTGGGAAATTTTCTACACCCGAAGACATCTAGCAAGAGAAAAGATGAGAAACATTTCAGCGCGTTGCCGTTAGCCTTCCGTCCCTAAAGAGCAGGATTCCCACGGAGGGAAAGATGAGCAGAAGGACAAAGCTTCTCCAAGGGCAGAGTGAAAAGAAGTCTCTGGGTCTCTGACCCCATTGTTTTAGCCCCTGATAGTTCAGCTGCACGCATAAGCATCCCACAGGAAACCCACCTGACTATTGCTCATTGCTGATTCATATTCGCTAAATGTATCCCTCTTCTGGATAAAAGAACCCTTCCTACAGATTCAGTAACCTTAAAAAAAAGAAAGAAACCAAATTATCGCAAAAAAAAAAAAAAAAAAAAGTCCGAATCGTCAATGTGGTAGACTCAATGCTTTGCTGTATGCATGCATTCTCACTGAGGCGTAACTTCTGGTAGACGGAGAAATGGTATTATTTTAATAGACATTTGCTGGATAGAATTTTTAAAACAGCAGATGGAACTAAAATGCAAAAATTTTCAATTACAAGTTGCGGAGCCAGGGAATCCGGCTGCTAACAACGTCTGCAGCTGGAAAGCGCTGAGAGCCATTATTGCACACACGCACATTACCCACTCCTGGTTAAACCCCATAGTTAGCAGGAATAGACCCTTAAATCTTAGCGGACGCCTGGAAGAGTCAATGGCCTCAGCTAGGAGACTGCTAAGAGTGAGAAGCGATGAATGTGTGTTTACATGCATACATAGACACATGTAACGATGAATGTGTGTTTGCATGCATGCATAGACACATGTGTAATGATGAATGTGTGTTTACATGCATGCAGACACATATGTAATGATGAATGTGTGTTTACATGCATGCATAGACACATGTTACAATGAATGTGTGTTTACATCCATACATAGACACATGTAACAATGAATGTGTGTTTACATGAATGCATAGATACATATGTAACGATGAATGTGTGTTTACTTGCATACATAGACACATATGTAACAGTGAATGTGTGTTCACATGCATACATAGACACATTGTAACAATGAATGTGTGTTTACATGCATGCATAGCCACATAGGCAATGATGAATGTGTGTTTACATGCATGCATAGCCACATAGGCAATGATGAATGTGTGTTTACATGCATGCATAGACACATATGTAACAATGAGTGTGTGTTTACATGCATATATAGACACATATGTAATGAATGTGTGTTTACAAGCATACATAGACACATATGTAACCATTGTGCCGGCTCATCTCACACTTTTGCAAAAATGTGTTAGCTACAGTAAGCAAAGACCAATGTTTGAAGCCTGTGGTTCATCTCTGATCTCCTCAAGAGACACAGTTTCTCAGTTTGTCTCACTTACCAACCAAAGTCATCAATGTCCTCCTGAACCTCCCTGGGCTTTAGCTACCAACTGGTGAACTGACAGGACATCTTTCACCAGCGGTCTCCTGAGAACCAAGGACTTTGTTTGAAAACTCAGCAATCCCCCAGGACTATGTGTGTGTGCAGGAAATAATGGCCCACCCAGATTAGCTTAAGTGGGAAGGACTCTATTGCAAAGATACAGCCTGTGGGCCTGAAGAACTGGAAATGTCAACAGGAAACAATGGTACGCAGCCAAACAGGAACCACACCTGCAGCCGAGGTACCAGAGCCCAAGGCTGCTCTTGCCACAGATGTCTTGTCTCTGCCATGCGTGCCTTCTCTCTTTCCTGTCTCTCCTGAGCAACTTCCTCTGTTTCCAGCACGGCTGAATTGAGCATGTCCTTCAGTCTGGCATCAGCCTCATCTTGCATCTTGCTCAGCTTCTTGATATACTGATTCTAGTGTCCCCTTAAGAGGGAGTTCAATCAGCTTAGTCTCAATAACAAGTTGGCGCTCTCAAGGTCAGTGTCCAATTGGTTTAGTAAGCTGGGTTGTGGGTAAGTAAGTAAGGAGTTGTGAGCCAGATTTCTCTCTCTCTCTCTCTCTCTCTCTCTCTCTCTCTCTCTCTGTGTCTGCCTCTCTCTCTGTCTCTCTCTGTCTGTCTGTCTGTCTCTCTCTCTCTCTCTGTGTGTCTGCCTCTCTGTCTGCCTCTCTGTCTGTCTCTCTGTCTGTCTCTCTGTCTGTCTCTCTGTCTGTCTCTCTGTCTGTCTCTCTGTCTGTCTCTCTGTCTGTCTCTCTCTGTCTCTATCCCTCTGTCTCTCTCTCTGTCTCTCTGTCTCTCTCTCTCTCTCTCTCTCTCTCTCTCTCTCTCTCTCTCTCTCTCTCTCTCTCTCTCTCTCTCTCTGTGGGGGATTTGTATTTTATGTATATGGGTGTTTGCCTGAAGAATGTATGGGCACCATAGGTGCAGTACCTGCGCTGACCAGAAGAGAGAGCTAGATCCCTTCCCTGGAAGAGGAGATATTGTCGGTTATGAGCCACCAAGCAGTGCTGGGAATCAAACCCCAGTCCTGTAGAAGAGCAGTTTGTGCTCTTAACTGCTGACTCATCTCCAGGTCCTAGATCATGTAGTTTAAACAAGACTGTGAAGGCCCACCCTTGAGCATGGCCAAGCACATACTAAAAACATGGGTCTACTATGTTTTCTACAAGAAACAAAGATAATATATGAATTTAGAATTCCCTACGAGGCCAAAGATGTGGAAATGGTTATTCAACAGAATAGTCATGAATAGGTATTGTGTGACTTTGGGTATTGTCAGGGTCATCCTGTCATGTGAAAAGACCACACCAATACAAAATGGCAGGGCCTCCTCTTTCCAGTGTCAGGTAGGGGATGAGCACAGGACAAGAGACATGCTAGTCCTCCACAGTGGGCCTTTACCTGTCTTGCACCCTCTCCTGTGCTGTGCTACAGATGCACTGGGCTACTTCCTGTTTCCTGTTCCCTTGGGAGCCATCCTTTCCACATGTTTTCCTCCACTCCATCTTTTCTCTGGGCCACAACTATAATTAAATACAGTGAACACCTGGAGGCTTCCAAAGAATAACCAGGAAGAAATGAATGGCCTCTGTAAAGGGAGTGTTTATCAAGCAGAGAGCTAAAGTGGACACTGGATGTCATTCATTAAAAAGGAAATATGCAGGGTCTGTCCTTGAGGGCCAGCTCCTTCATAAAGCTTCCCCTTGATTATCTGGGTGAAAAATCTATATTCTCTCTGCAGAGGAAGCATTTATTGTCTCTATCACACCAGCTGGGAGAACTTGTGGGTCCTGGCCAGGACAGGCCTCCCACTCCCATCTGAGACACAGCGCACCAGACTTAAGCTGTATCATTCACGGGGCCACAGGGACCAGGGAAGCCATGTTGTACCGGGAGCACAGGATCTCATAACACAGTTCTGAGCTGTGAGGCTACTCACCCACAGTATTCTTCCACCCGTATTCAGATGAGGAGCAATAAAAAGGTACAGATCGACATGGCCATCGTTGTGACTCAGTTTACATATGGCACGATAGAACCTGTAAAGTCTGCCATGGGCATCAGGTTCTCAACTTCACATGGACCCCATGGAATTAACTGGATGTCACCTCCACCATTCTGAGATAACTATGTAGCTCGGCTTCCAAAGAGCTGAATGCCCTCTTCATCTGGGCCAGTATGTGTCTTCAGTGTAGACTTGGACAAAGCCATAGATCCCAGGCTTGCTTGACTGGTGCTAGACTTGATACAGACCTACAATTCCAGGGACGTCTTCCAAACAAGACTGCCTATCATGCAGTAAAACAAGAGTTCAGACAACTACTTTCTATGCTCTAACACAGGGAAAAGAAAAACCACAGTCACTTCGTTGGTGGCTTTCTGCTTAGTGATCATCTCCAATCAAAACTGGAGATTATTGTTATGGTTTGAATTTGGAATGTCCCCTCACAAGCTTGTGTGTTTGAATACCTGATTCCCCAAATGGTGGAGCTATTTTGAGAGGCCATGAAACCTTTAGTACCAGAGATAGAGCCTAGTTGGAAGAAGTGGGTCTCTGGTCAGAGCAGGGTCGGGAGGAGGGGTCCTTATGGGCTACAGCTTTCTGCTTTCTGATTGGTGACGTGGGGCAAACAATTGGACGGAGTCACTGGCTAACATGACTTCCTCACCATGATGGATTGTGACTGTGAACCAAAATAAGCCCCTCCTCCCTTGAGTTGCTTCTGTCAGCTGTTTGGTGAGACAAAAAAAGTATGTGATATGAGTACTATAGCAGTGATAGAGATTGATACATTCCACCCTTTGTCTAAATTATCCTCAGTGTTTTTACAGGATTACGTAATGGCAAGTTTCCCATCCCCCAGCCCTATCCTGTTTCTAATATGTAAGATGCCCAAAACTTTACTAGGCATCTTGGGATTAAAGTAATTCACTGTCTAATGAAAGAGACAGTCTACAAATAGTTAGTGAGATGGAATAAATTGAGAACAAGTTTAAAGGAAAGTGCCTTTGCCCTCACTCGGGCTAAGGAGGTTGTCAGTCATGGGGAAGAGTCTTTTCAGGGCAGGGCCACTTATGTAGCTACGTTCATCTGTGCAACAAGGTACACCAAATCACACATAAAATTAATAAACTCTTCCCAAGTAGTTTCTATGGGTCAGGAATTCAAAGGTTATCTCAAAGTTTCTCCATAGGTTGTGATCTAATAGCCCATGTGGTTTGGGGCACAAAGACTGGGTTCCTCTGCTTCCTTTTGGGTTGACTTCCCCCATAGACCTGCTTGAGCATTCTCATGAAAGCTCAGCTGACTTTCTCCAGCTGACACCCGGAAGGAGAGAACACCAATGTTTTTCATGTCTTAACGTGGGAGATACCGTTCTATCATTTCCTGCACGGTCCTATTCATTAAAACTTGCTAGGAGCTGGGCCCGACATCACAGACTTATATTCTCGGGATATAAACTCTGGATGCTGAGGCAGGAGGATCACAAGATCAAGGAGTGCCTATATTTACAGGGACTCTAAGCCACTTAGTGAGAATCTGTCTCAAAAAACAAAAATAAAATCAAATCAAATCACAGGTTGGTGTGTGGCCTAATGGTAGAGCTTACCTAAAATGCACAAGGCTCTGGGTTCAATCCCCATCATAAAAACAAGAACAAAAAAAGGTATGAGGTACAGCAGGGCTGGGGGAGGCTTATCACACCTGCTCATTACACAAGCATGAGGACCCGAGTTCAGAGCCCCAGCACCCATGTAGAAGACAGGAACATTGTCTATAATCCCAGGGCTGGAGCAGCAGCATCAGATGGATTCCTGGAGCTTCTTGGTCAGGTAGCTGAGGCAAGCTGGTGACCTCCAGATTCAGTGAGAGACCTTGTCTCAAAAAATGGGGTTGAGAACAATTAAGGAAAACACCCAACATCAAGCTCCGGCTTCTTCAGTGCTTTGGTTACGTTTTTATTGCTATGCTGAGGCATCATGATCAAAGCAGCTTACAGAAGAAAGAGTTTATTAGGCTTACAGTTCCAGAGGGTGAGTCCAGGGCCATCATGGCAGGAAGCATGGCAGCAGGCAGGCAGGTGCTAGAACAGCAGTTGAGAGCTTATATCTTGAGGCTCAAAGAGAAAGGGAGGGAGGGAAAAGAGGGAGGGGGCATGCTACTGGGAATGGCTTGATCTTTTGAGACCTCAAAGCCCACCCCCAGTGACTCACCTCCTTCAACAAGGCCACACCTCCTAATCCTTCCCAAATGGTTCCATCAACTTGGGCCTAAGTAATGACGATACTATGATCCTAGGAAGGCCATCTCGTTCAATCTACCACACACAGGCACACCTCTCTCTCTCTCTCTCCCTCCCTCTCCCTCTCTCTCTCATAGACACACACACACACACACACACACACACACACACACATTAACATATGAACAAAGAGATTGGCAGTTGAGGACATATTTTTTAAATCCCCACAAGCATCAAAGAATGTCAGGGGAAGTAAAGCAGATGGAAGACGGCAATGGAAAACAAGAGGGTCCAGGAATGACAGGAGCTTCACTGCTGGTTTTCAAATGTATTTTAACCTTTTGCATAGATGAAATCTTATGAGGAATCCCAGTGTATAAAACAGCTGAGAAGAGTTCCACCATGTGAGCTCAGGATGATTCTGAAAGAAGGAACAAGAGAGGACTGGACTCCTAGGCAGCCTTCCTAAGAATCCCCCCGAGACTCTAGAACTTCACAGGGCGTCTGAAATCCCATGCTATGCAAAAGCCCTTAGTGCTTACCTGCAGGCACCTTTGTTCTACTGGGTAACAAGTTAGACTCTTTTACTGTCACTAATTTGGAGAGGGAGATGCCAAAAAAAGAATTCCCTCTAAGAGACTAGTAACCTTGGGACCAACGATTATGGACACTCACTGCTCTTACAGAGGACCAGGGTCCCTTCCCGGCATCCACACGGTGGCCCACAACTACCCATAACTCCAGCTCCAGGGTAAGTCGATGCTGTGGTCTGGTCTTTGTAGGTACTGCACACACATGTGCACATTCATACATTCAAGCTACACTCATATACCTAAACAAATCTTTGTTTTAACAGAGACTGGCGATTTTGTTCTGATGCAAGAAAATCTTCACTGGCCAAAACACTATTTCCCAGAGTTGACTCTTTTCTTTTTCTTTTTTTTTATTGGATTATTTTTTATTTACATTTCAACTGTTATTCCCTTTCTGGGTTTTCTGTCCATAAGCCCCCTATCCTCTCCCCCTCCCCTTCTTCTATAAGGTTGTTCCCCCCACCCATTTCTTTTTTTTTTTCTAAAGATTTATTAATTTATTTTATGTATACAAGTACACTGTCTCTGTCTTCAGACACACAGAAGAGAGCATCAGATCCCACCTATTACAGATGGCTATGAGCCACCATGTGGTTGCTGGGAATTAAACCTCTAGAAAAGCAGTCAGTGCTCTTAACCACAGAACCATCTCTCCAGCCCCCAGAGTTGACTTTTAAGAAAGGTCTTTAGGACTTTCTTTATAAGCTATCAGTGGCCACCAGGAGACTACTTAAAAAGACTTTTTGTAACATGGTTATAGCAGCTCCCATTCTCTCCTCTACCCTTTCGTAAGACAGAGGTCGGTCATCTTAGCAGGTTTCCACAGCTCAGCTTCATGTATCTGAAAAGCAGAAGCTTCTTATGAAAGGCTTGGCTGCTGGAGATGACAAGAAGCTCAAAGGACACGAGGGAACAAACAGAGAAAGGACTCAGGGTTGGCACACTTTTGTCTCTGTGTGCTTGGCCAAGACAGTTTCATAGACAAGCTCTGAGTCAAAAAGTAGAAAAATGTAGTCACGTGTTCATGTTGCTAATGCAAGGTGAGAGACTCCCAGTCAATCAAGGTGAGAGACTCCCAGTCAATCGTTCCAGGTACATCTGTTCTTATTGTGTGATCATGAAGGGCCATCTTTAGAATTCATTGTTGAGTGGTTTAAGAATCAGACACATGCACATATGTGTGTGTTACATGTATTTCTAGATGTATATAGTGGCATGTGCACACACACGCAGACTTGATAGAGGGAACGTTAACACTAGGGGCACAGCTCAGTTGGTAAAGCTTTTGCACAATATACAAAAGCCCGTCGCACCCTCCCTACTGTGCCACAATTGAGGAAGCAAACAGTGTAGAAAATGCACATTCAACACAAAGGGAAATATAAGTTGTCCTTGAACATATTAATCTTACCAAACCCAGGTGAAGCCAATGTGATGGTGGCATATATTTAAGTAACCAAGTTTGTCCTCTGTCACTCACTTTTTTCACCACCTTCACCTGCAACAGTGCTCACGCCTCGGGCCAGTGAGGCGTCTCTGCAGATAAAGCACTTGCCGTGTGATCCTGGGGACTTGAATTGATCCCTGGAACCCACAAGAAGACCAAAGGGCAGAATGAATCCACAAAATTGTCCTCTGACATCTACATGCATGCTGTGGCATGCTGTGGCATACACACACACACACACACACACACACACCAAACAAAATATTTAAAAAAAAAAAAAAAAACAAGACTGGGAAGATGGCTCAGAAGTTAAGAACTCTGGCTGCTCCTCCAGAGAACCAAAGTTTGGCAGCTCAGAACCATCTGTAACTATGGTCTCAGAGGGATCCAGTGCCCTCTTTTGGCCTCTGTGAGCAACAGGCACACATAGTATGCAGACATACATACATGCAAAACAGCCAAACACTTAAAACAATAACAAATAAATCTCTCTTTACGTACTCTCTGCATGTAGCTACCGCCTCCCTCCCTCACCACCCAATATTATCCAACTTCTGCTTGCCTACTCCGAATTATCTTGCTTATAATAAGTTCAGAACTCAAAATCCTCCACCAAGCTTACAGCTTACAGCCCAAAAAAGAAACCATTAAACTAAACCAAGTCATACACATGTACAAATGACATTATTTACCACTGGCTAAAACAATTGCTCTGTGTGTGTGTGTGTGTGTGTGTGTGTGTGTGTGTGTGTGTGTGTGTGTTCCAATGCATGCAAGTGTAAGTCCAAGTGTGTGTAGAGGGCAGATGTCAACCTTAAGTACCTTCCTCAGGAGCTGTTCATTTGGGTTTTCCTGAGACAGAACCTCTCACTGGAGCCTGGGGTTGCCATTTGGGCTAGCTTGCCAGCGCTATGATTTTAAGTGTGCACACGCCCAACTTATTTCTTATACAGGTTCTGGGAATTGAACTCTTGTCTTCATACTGATCCAGTGACACTATCTCCCCAGCTCAGCATTTACAATGTCGTAGGGCTGTCTCACAGGCCACGGCCCTTTCCACTGGTGAGAGCTAGATGGTAAGCTTATTAGTAAAATTTCAGTCTGCAATGTTTCCAGATGAGGCTATGTCTTCAGTAGCCTACCAATGCCTCTCGCTCCACAGAGGCTCTGAATACACTACTTCTGATACTCTCTTCTCCTCTTGGGGCTTCTGTAGAGCACTGGATTCCAAAGGTGAATGTCTGGGTTATAGTTTACATTTATTACGGGACAAGTCTTGTTTCCCATTTTGGAATTTACTCCACAAGCCAAATCTTTAAAGGCTTTCTTTTTGTTCTTTTGACATGAAAACTGATGTACTTCAGCACAAGATGTGTCTTCTTCGACTTAGAAAGAGCTTAAGGGTTCAGCCCTTGTGTTGAGTTTTCATGTGAACAGCCCTATTTCATACAGTTGAACACATTCTGGAGAATATCGCATTACTCCTCTCTGACATGATGTTTACTTTTAAAGGCAGGATCATAGAGAAAGATTCCAAGTATTTAGCTTTACTAACAGCCAATTTGCCATCCTGATTAAGCATATGTCTGCACTGACAAAGGGAAGGAGAGAAGTTGAGGATCAGAAGTGCCACCTGAGTGACTGATCCCTAAAAATATAATATTATTGATCCTGAAGTGTGAGTGTGTATTCGATTCTTCATTTATCCTTGTGCTTTTGTAAAAACACTGGCAATGTCGTGACAGCACTACTATGTCACAGTGAGTAATTTTGACACACTAGAGAGTCGACACACTTCCCCATGGCCAGGAAAACCCCAGCGGCTGCCTGGAGGAATGGTGACTTCTCCATTCCACCATTGTCAAGTGCCAATAGCAGCATTGATTTCCCGGGCTGTGTTTAGGTTCAGATTCAGGACACCTTGGTCCAAGCACCCTTTCTTGAACTATTTTCTTTGCATTAACTAAAATTGTTGTCTAAATCCCATACTGCCAACATGCTACCCAAGAAGGAATGTTTTATGCCTTGTTTCCTAACCACAAAAATGTCTAAATAAAATCAAAATTCTCAGTGGGAGCTGTGAGGAGATGACATATGCTTGACACAGAGTGGGGTAAAGAAGTCCTGCCCTCGGTGGCAGTCACCATGGCTGTCCTTACTGCTGGCTCCTATAGGCACGGGGTTAGAGCAATAATTCAAACTCCAGGATCTATGCTTACCGCCCAAGATGTTGAAAAGTTACTTCTCCACTGAGGGCATCTACAGACACAGGTAATCCCAAGTGTCTACAGATGGCAAGAGAATCAGGAGTCCAAGGTCATCCTTGGCTATAGCAAGGTCAGGGTCAACCTGGGCTACATGACACTTTGTGTTAAGGTGTGTATTCTGGGTGAATGAGAGGCCAATTCAGGCCAACCTGGGCTACGTAGTAGAACATTGACTCCAAAAACTAAATAAGCAGAAGCATGAGAGAGCTACAGAGTAAATCGTGATTACCTGTGGAAGGCTTCCAGGAGTCTCAGGACAGTTATGAGATATTTCTTAGGGCAGGTGGATGCATAAACGTTTTATTACAAAGGTTTACAGCTCACTTATGCTATAACATAGCATTCGAAACTGGTCAATGAAGAAAAGGCTAGGGAATCCCTTCCCTTGTGTAAAACTAAAGCCTGTTTATCTCAAGTGGCCTTTCCAGACCTGGCAGGTCACTCCACATGCTCGGTCCTTATCCTGCAGGTACTGCTCTTCCTGGAATCCAGTAGTTGGGTCCTGGTGCGCTCTGCATCTACTGGCACTCATGTGTTTTCTATACCCAATCGTGCAGTGTCTTGAACGATGTTGCCACCGCTCCTCTCCCTCCCCTGCCTGCCAGCCCAAAAGTAGGAGGATATTCTGCTCTTCCAGATTTGCAAAGAAGCTAGCCAACATGCTTCTATTCACGCTGATGCCCCATGCCATGGTTATACCCTGCTTCCTTCTGGCAATTCTCTTCTGGTTTATGCTCCGGGGTCCATCATGTGTTGGTGCAGTGTCCTGCTTTAGACTGGGCCTGAAAGCTCTATTCCTGTGCTTGGGGCTGGAAATAGGAGACATAGAACCAGCAGTCAGAGAGAATTCCTCTTGTAGCCCATAAAGCCCTTTGCAGTGTGTACTGCGTTCAGGCCCCTGAGCAGAGTGCCAGCTATTTCCACAGAAGCACAGACCTCATTGCATGGCCTTTCTGCTCAGAAATGACCACAGAACAGCTGTTCTCCCCTTACCTACACATGGTGTCCCCCAAAACTATCCACAAATTCTTCTGTAGGTCAAACAAAATGCAATGAGAGCCTAGTAGCTCAGGGATGAAGGCCCAGCGCTGATGGCTACAGAACTGGAGACAGGGCATTGCCTGATCTGGGTTTGACTCTGTGAGCACTGTTTATGCTGTACCAGCACTAGCCCAGAGAAGGCTGAAGCCCAGCTCCAGCTTAGCTCTCACATGCTAGGAGTCCACCCCAACACAGGCCAGAAGCTCCCTCCACCCAGCTTTTCTTTGATATTTATTTATTTATTTATTTATTTATTTATTTATTTATTTCTAAGACTTGGTGGGGGTGGGGTAGGGAAGAAGGAGGAAGTGATTTTTCCTCTTAATAGGTTTTCTCTTCCTGCTCTAGGTGGGATCAATGCTAGTGGGATTGAACTCACTCCCTCAGATCCCTTCCCTCGGAGCTGCTTCCTCCCATCATAAATAATTCAGGCAAAATAAAATAATTATGTGCTGGTAATTACCACTGTACACACACACACACACACACACACACACACACACACACCAACATTCAATCCCTGAAATGCTACACACCTCCCCATGGCAATGGCGATGATGGCCAGTTGATGCTAGACTGTGTGTAGGTAAGGGGAGAACAGTTGTTCTGTGGTCATTCCTGAGCAGAAAGGCCATGCAATGAGGTCTGTGCTTCTGTGGAAATAGCTGGCATTCTGCTCAGGGGCCTGAACGCAGTACACACTGCAAAGGGCTTTAATGGCTACAAGAGGAAATTCTCTCTGACTGCTGGTTCTATGTCTCCTATTTCCAGCCCTGCCCACAGGAATAGAGCTTTTAGGCCCAATCTAAAGCAGGACACTACTCCTTTCCTCCATCCTCACCACTTTGTACAGTTTCTTTTCGTTGTTTTATTTTTCATCTACATACCTTGCCTCATCTTCAGGAGCTATGGAATGGGGGATTTGCTTTGAGAAGTCAGTTAAATACTGTGCAATACAGAACGTGGCCCAACACAAGAATGGACATTGTGGTTCTAGAAAGGGGCAATATTACACACACACACACACACACACACACACACACACACGCACGCACGCACACACACATGCATACACACGCACGCACATACACACACTCTTACACACATGCACACACACGTGCACACACACACACACTTACTTTTTGCTTTAAAAAAGGAAGGGAGCTATCCTAACAAAAGCATGTATGAGCAGTGTGGAATGAGGGTCATGTGGCAGAGGCATCATATTGAGATGCAGGCAGTTTACCAGTAAATATGCGTAATAACAGTTCTTTGTAGGAAGATTCTCTGCAGACTTATCACCTTCATGGAGGATTAAAGAATCAGCGATAATTCTGAGACGAGCATGGGCCAAATTGCTATGAACCCAGCTTGTCACTGATACCTAGTGTACAGCTTTTAAATAAGAAGGTGAAAAGGGAGGCTGAATTTACAAGCACGAAGATTAGGTCTTGCCTGACTCAGTATCACCTCTGAGGCTGGGGAGGGAGGCCCTCGGAAGCAGAGACGTTGCCTCCAAAACCAAGGACTTTCCAGCTGCCTCAACAATCTTAACGCAAGGTCAGCGGGAACCAAGGCAAGTGGCTCCAGATCTGACTTGTCTGGCACAGTAGCCACCAGCAATACTTAATTAATTTAAGTAAGTAAACCTTAATTTGAATAAAATAAATTCAGTTGCTCTGACACACTGGCCCACACTTCAGGTTTTTGAGAGCCGCATTCAGCTAATGGCTGCCACACTGGATGCTGCAGATGTGCAACATGTCCGTCACCTTAAAGTTTTGTTGGGCAGGCTGCTGTAACACTGACACTTGGAATGGCCTAGCAGGTGTGTGGGTCCAACTGAAGGGAAGAGAATGTGAGGGGGAGAAAGGGGAAGGGAAGGGAGAGGAAAGGAAGGGGAGGGGAGGGGAGGGAAAGAGTGAAGGGAAGGGGGAAGGGGAGGGGAGGGAAATAGGGAAGAGAAGGGGGAAGGGGAGGGAAGGGAGAGGAGGGGAGGGACGGGAAGAGAGAAGAAAGTAAGGGAAAGGAAGGATTGGGAAGGAGATCCACCTTCAAAAAAAGAGCTTTTTCACAGCAATTCCAAGAAGTAAAATATCAATGGATAACCCCTGGTGTTTAATTCCTGTTCACACATTAATGACCTTCAAGATACAGATATAAGCATTGTTTTTGTTGTTGTTTTTCTTTGATTAAAAATGGAATGTTTGTATATAATATATTCTGATGGTGGTTTCCCTTCCTTCTACCCGTCCCAGTGTCTCTCCACCTCCCCTCCCTCCCAATCCATCCCCTTTCTGACTGTCATTAGAAAACTAACAGGCATCTAAGGGATAATCAGACCAAACATAAACAAATCAAAATACGACAAAACAAACAGAAGAAAAGGAGTCCCAAAGGTCACAAGAAACAGAGGTAAGACACGCTCCTTTACACACTCAGAAATCCCATAAAAAATGCAAAATTAGAAGCCATAATACATATCCAAAACCTATAGGGTAAAAAAGTAAAATAAATAAAAGTAAGAGTAAAGACAGGAAGCCTTGGCCTGACATTATGAGTCAAGGGACCTTCCAAGATGCCATCGAGTGATTTTTGTGTTGGCCACTACTGTTGGGTATGGGTCCTACCCTTAAGGGTAGTTTCTTTCCCCAGAAAAAAGAAAAGGGATAATATTTTCCTGTTCCTTCCATGTACCTGCAAATTTGTGATTTCATTGTATTTTTTTAAATGGTGGAGTAATACTCCATTGTGTGAACGGACTACACTTTCTTCATACCTTCATACATTCACCCATTGCCATATCTAAGTTGTTTCAATTTCCAGCTATCATGAATAGAGCAGCAACGGTCATTGTTGAGCAAATGTCTCTATGGTAGGATGAAGCATCCTTTGGGTATATGCCTCAGAGTGGTATAGCTGGATCTTGAGGTAGATCGATTCCCATCTTCCTGAGGAACTGCCACACTGATTCTCATAGTGGATGTACAAGTTTGCACTCACACCAGAAAAGGATAAGTGTTCCCTTACTCCACATCCTTGTCAGCATGAGCTATCATTTGTCTTATTGATCTTGGCCATTCTGACAGGTCCGAGATGAACTCTCCAGTAGTTTTGATTTGCATTTCCCTGATGGCTAGAGATGCTGAGCATTTCTTTAAGTGCTTCTCAGCCATTTGCGTGTCTCTTTTGAGAATTCTCTTTGTAGCTGTTCCTTGTTTTCACATTGAGTTGTTTGTTTTCTCGATATCAGGTTTTTGCACTCTTGATATATTTTGGATTCTGTATAGAATGTAGAGTTGGTAAACATTTTTTCCCATTCCATAGGCTGCCACTTTGTCCACACGATGGTGCCTTTTGCTGTGCAGAAGTTTGCCAGTTTCATGAGGTCCCATTTATTAACTGTTGATCTTACTGCCTGTGCCTATAGTGTTCTGATCAGAAAATCTTTTCCTGCACCAATGAGTTCAAGGCTATCCCATACTCTGTCTTCTACCAGGTTCAGTGTATCTGGTTTTATGTTGAGGTCTTCAGTCCATTTGAAGTTGAGTTTTGTACAGGGTGATAATTATGGATCTGTTTAGAGTCTTCTCCATGCAACCGTCCATTTTGAATAGCACCATTTGTTGAAGATACTGGGTTGTTTTTAATTATATATATTTCTGGCTTCTCAGGTATCCATAGGTGTGTGGATTTGTGTTTGGGTCATTAATTCCTATTCTGCTGATGAACGTGTCTGTGTCTGTGCCAATTCTGTGCTGTTTGCCCTCCTTTCCCTCTGTAGTACAGTTGAAGATCTGAGATGGAACTGCCTGCAGCCATTTCTGACTCTTCCGGATTGTTTTAGCTGTCCTGAGTTTTTGTGTTTCTGTATAAAGCTGAAAATTGCCCTTTAAGATCCGTGAAGAATTGTTAGAATTTTGATGGTGATTGCATTGAATCTGTAGATTGCTTTTGGTAGGATGGCCATTTTTATTGTATCAATCCTATTGATCTATAAGAAAGGGATTCAGCTTCTGACATCTTCCTCAGTTTCTTTCTTCAGTATCTTAAGATAGAGTTTTGTTTTTTTTTTAACTTTTAAACAAAAGATGTAGCATTTATTAGATATTTAACTTTATTTTTTTTATTAACTTGAGTATTTCTTATATACATTTCAAGTGTTATTCCCTTTCTCGGTATCCGGGCAAACATCCCCCTCCCCCCTCCCCTTCCTTATGGGTGTTCCCCTCCCAACCCTCCCCCCATTGCCGCCCTCCCCCCACCAGTCTAGTTCACTGGGGGTTCAGTCTTAGCAGGACCCAGGGCTTCCCCTTCCACTGGTGCTCTTACTAGGATATTCATTGCTACCTATGAGGTCAGAGTCCAGGGTCAGTCCATGTATAGTCTTTAGGTAGTGGCTTAGTCCCTGGAAGCTCTGGTTGCTTGGCATTGTTGTACATATGGGGTCTCGAGCCCCTTCAAGCTCTTCCAGTTCTTTCTCTGATTCCTTCAACGGGGGTCCTATTCTTAGTTCAGTGGTTTGCTGCTGGCATTCGCCTCTGTATTTGCTGTATTCTGGCTGTGTCTCTCAGGAGCGATCTACATCCGGCTCCTGTCGGTCTGCACTTCTTTGCTTCATCCATCTTGTCTAATTGGGTGGCTGTATATGCATGGGCCACATGTGGGGCAGGCTCTGAATGGGTGTTCCTTCAGTCTCTGTTTTAATCTTTGCCTCTCTCTTCCCTGCCAAGGGTATTCTTGTTCCCCTTTTAAAGAAGGAGTGAAGCATTCACATTTTGATCATCCGTCTTGAGTTTCATTTGTTCTAGGCATCTAGGGTAATTCAAGCATTTGGGCTAATAGCCACTTATCAATGAGTGCATACCATGTATGTCTTTCTGTGATTGGGTTAGCTCACTCAGGATGATATTTTCCAGTTCCAACCATTTGCCTACGAATTTCATAAAGTCGTTGTTTTTGATAGCTGAGTAATATTCCATTGTGTAGATGTACCACATTTTCTGTATCCATTCCTCTGTTGAAGGGCATCTGGGTTCTTTCCAGCTTCTGGCTATTATAAATAAGGCTGCAATGAACATAGTGGAGCACGTGTCTTTTTTATATGTTGGGGCATCTTTTGGGTATATGCCCAAGAGAGGTATAGCTGGATCCTCAGGCAGTTCAATGTCCAATTTTCTGAGGATCCTCCAGACTGATTTCCAGAATGGTTGTACCAGTCTGCAATCCCACCAACAATGGAGGAGTGTTCCTCTTTCTCCACATCCTCGCCAGCATAAGATAGAGTTTTTAATCACACAACTATTTCACTTCTTAGAGTTACCCCCCCCAGGTATTTTTCATTTGTGAGGCTTTTATGAAGGGTGTTGTTTCTCTGATTTCCCCCCCCCCTCGGTCTGTTTATCTTTTGTATGTAGGAGGACTACTGATTTTTGTGAGTTACTTTTGTACTTTTATACATCCCTGCTACTTTGCTGAAATGGTTTACCGGTTATAGTAGTTTCCCAGTGGACTTTTTAGGGGAACTTATATACACTATCACATCATCTACAAATAATAATTCTTTGATGACTTCCTTTCCAATTTATATCCCCTTGATCTCCTTCAGTTGTCTTATTCTAGCTAAGACTTTAAATACTGTATTGAATGTGTATGGAGAGAGTGGACAGCCTTGTCCTGATTTTAGTGAAATTTTTTTGAGTTTGTCCCTATTTAAGTTGATGTTTGCTATGAACTTGCTGTAAATTGCCTTTATTATGTTGAGTATGTGCCTTGTATCCCTAATGTCTTCAGTACTTTTAACATGAAGCGGCATTGGATTTTTTTCAAAGGCTTTTCCTGCATCTTATGAGATGATCATGTGTTGTTGGGGTATTTTGTTTTTTGGGAGTCTTTTTGTCTTTCAGATTGTTTATATTATGGATTGCATTTATTGATTTATGTATTTTGAACCATCCCTGCATCTCTGGGATGAAGCTTCTTGATCATGGTGGATGAACGTTTGGTATATTCTTGGACTTGGTTGCAAGTATTTTATTTAGAATTTTTGCATCTATATTGGTAAGGGACACTGGTCTGCAACTCCCTTTTCTGTTGGGTTGTTATCTGGTTTAGGGATAAGGATAACTTTGGTCTCTTAAAAAGAACTGGGCAATATTCCTTCCATTTCTATTTTGTGGTCTAGTCTCTCTGATGTTCTGTATTCTTCTTGTACCTAGATAGGCACCTACTTTGGGTTAGGAAATTTTACTTCTATGGTTTTGTTGAAAGTATTTCTAAGCCTTTGACCTGAGTTTCTCTTCCTATTAGTCATAGATTTGGTCTTTTCATGGTTTTCCAAATTCCTGAATGTTTTGTGCCTGGTTTTTTTGTTTGTTTGTTTATTTGTTTAGATTTAGCACTTGCTTTGACCTAGGTATCCATTTCTTCTACCTTGTCCTCAACGCCTGAGAGTCTCTTTTCCGTCTTTAATATTCCATTGGTGAGGCTCGCCTCTGAGGTTCCTGTGCAAGTTCCTAATTTCCCTCCCATTCTAGGATGTCTCCATCAGTGGCCAGGGACAACAGCTGGCTCTGGTCGATGCCAACAACACAGATGAAAAGTCAACCTCACTGTCCATCTAGGAAGAGGGGAGTGAGCATACAGAGTATGGGGGAAACAGCTCTCAGCAGGAGGCAGCCGCTCACCAAAGAGCAACAAGGTAAAAGGCATGGTGACTGCAAACCCAACCTCAGCTTTCGCGCCAGCCTGAGCTACAAAGCAAGACCCTTCCTCCATAACCCAAGGATGAGACAATGACTCAATGGTAGAGAGCTTGCCTGACGATAATTAATTAGTTTTGTGCTTTTAAATGCCACACTATCAAATTCAGATACTGAAGATATTGAAATTTTTCAAAGTAGTGAAACACATGAAATATTGATTTATTAAATTTAATATTACCCAGTGGAAGAGAGGAACATTTATATTTATTCTTATGCTTCTGAATAAGAACGTGAATTTCAAAAGCCTTCCTCAGACATGCAGGGTGCTAGACTCTGGTTGCCGTGTGACACGAAAGTCCTTTTCAAGGACTGCGAGTGACTTTTGTTCACACTGGTTCTCACCTCAGCACCCCAGATATTTCTTTCCTCGCTTTTTTACGTTTTCTTTAATTCCATACTCATGTGCGGATGTCCTTTCTTCTCAACTAAAACGCATTCTTCTCACTCTATGGTCACCCTTTGCTGTCCTGGGTCCTGGGTGTGTAGCCCACTCTTCTTGGCACCATGTTAAGTGTGCGAATCTGGTCTCCCATTGAGGTGAGGCTGTGGTGGTTACAGAGATCCATCAAAGACTCCTGGCCAGCAGACTCGGTAAGATGCTCACCTTCCCAAGGGCTGCTGAGAGCCAGGCAGCAGGAAGATCCAACAAGTCTTCTTGGGAGGTTTCAGTCTCCAGGAGAGTACAGTAAAGGCAGCACGGAACACTGCCTGTAGGGAAGGAACCAGAGACAGAGGCAGATTTAGAAGCTGTGGAGCCCGGGTTCAACACAAGAACAGAACAGCTTCACAGAGGAGACAGGGACAGCCTAGAGGCGTGTCAAGTCTGGGAGACATAAAAAGGACTGTTTAGAGAGCCTGGGCTTTCACAGTCTAGTTGGATGCTAAGTGAGTGAAGGAAAGCAGTGGGAGAAAAGAGAAATCACACAGCAGGACAGAGCACCTGCAAGTAACTAGGCACCTGCTATCAGGGAGACCAAATTCACACGTTTAATATGGTGCCAGGAAGAATGGGATACACACCCAGGACCCAGGATGACAAAGGGTGGCCATTTTATTCATCCTTGTAAATGCTTAAGCACCTCTGTTTATCACCCACTTCCTGATTGGTGTTTCTGTTATAGGAAGTAATTATGTCATCAGTTATAATGGCGGCTACGGACACACCGGACGCTAACTAATTCCAACTTCGGTCCTGATAGTTCAAGTCCTCTTCAAAGCAATCTTTTATGAAAACTACAGGATGAGGAGGGCAGGATCCATCCTCAGCACATACAGATTTGTCCTGTGATGATGGGAGAGCTCTGGCCTTCACACTTAGAGCACATTAATCCTGGCTGTGCCCTGCCGTGGCCGGAACACTGGGCACCACGATTTCTCACCCTTGCACAGACTAAAGAGTATAATGTGAGTATTCTCACTGAGCCACTAAGAACACTGGGAAATAGAAACTAGCATTTCATTGAAATGACATTTTGGAATAGCTGGTATCATCTGATGTATCAAACCAGAATCCCTATTTCTTTATGAATAATGTTCTTTTGCCCCTCAAAGTGAACCGATTTTCTTTCATATGTAAAGTTACTATTCCTTTGGAAATACTTGCATGCACCTTTGTAACAAGCACTGGGAAGCCGCTTTTCCTAAGAAACACAGAGTCTTCATTTGGGATCACAGGCAAACTGAAAGCAAGACAAAAGTCCAGCACCTCTGCCTCCTCTTTGTGTCTGTCTGCTTTGCTCTGGGTCAGCCGCCCGCCTCTCTGCGCAGGTGCGCAGGCGCGGTACTCACTAGAGAGTCTGTCTACCTCACTTGTCCCAACCCCTTGCATAGCTAACGGCACAAAGATAAGTCACTGTCCTAACCCGAAGTCACTCTGCATTTCAAAAGAAACCAATTCTCCCAGGGCAAACCATCCCAAGATGGAAACAATTACCTATGCTGGAGAAGCTTCACCCTGGAGGACATCATCTTGTCAAAACCAGATTGGTCCTCTCAGGTGATGACAGCAATTAACAGATTAATAATTTATCAGACCTCTTGCAGAACCAGGACTGAAACAATGGTGGGTGGGACTGTACCTTACTAGCACTGATTAATTATGCATACTTTTTTCCTTCTTGACACAGGATCGCAGCATGTAACTCTGCATGGCCTGGAATTTGCTCTGCAGACAGGGTTGGCTTCAAACTCACAAGAGATCCACCTACCTCTGCCTTAGTGCTGAGATTAAAAGTGTGCATCACCCGCCTAGCTATGCATAAGACTTGACACCTGCCCCAGCTCATCCTCCGTTTAAAACTAAAGCTCCTGTCAGTGCCTCTTGGACGAATTTGGGGTCTCCTTGGTTTGTTCCTCTTCCCAAAGGTACTGATTAACCCCCTTTCTGTTTCCCACCACTGGCTGTGCCTTCGATTGGCACATTGGGACTGGAGGCTAAACAAGGATATCTTCTGCAATCACTGACTACCTTATTTTTGTTTGTTTTCTTTTTTTTTTTTTTTTGGAGCTGGGGACCGAACCCAGGGCCTTGCGCTTGCTAGGCAAGCGCTCTACCACTGAGCTAAATCCCCAACCCCTACCTTATTTTTTGAGACGAGATCTCTCTCCCACTGTCTGGAGTGCACCAATTTGGCAAGACTAACTGTCCAGCAAGCTCCTGTGACGCTTTTGTCTCCACCTTCCCTACAATGAAATTAGAGTGTGAGCCACCATGCACGGCTTTTTACACGTGTTCTAGGAGTCTGAACTGAGGTCTTAATGCCTTAGTGGCAAGCGCTTCTTTACTGCCTGTGTCTCTCGATCCATTCCTACCTCACTTCTTCGCTAAAGAGATAGTGAGATTTATTCTGAAACTTATATTTTGAGGCATTGCAAATTTCTTAAGTGTCTCCTATGTGCTTTAAATTATATTCCCAGTCAAAATACTGCCAAGTGTGGAAGTATAATCCTGTAATCCCAGCACTTAGAAGCTGGAGGCAGTAAAATCCAAGACAGGATGTCCTGGGAGTAAGGCCGCTGCTTGTAGAGAGAGGTAAGGGTAGTCTCTGAGTGACCTTCTCGAAATCCAAATGACCAAGTGTGTGTCAGCTTAAACTGACTTTTGGGTTTTTTTGTTTGTTTGTTGTTTGATTGTTTGTTTTGGGATTGAATCCTAGGCCTTGCACAACCTGCCAGGCAAGTGCTGTCCCACTGAGCATCAGACGCTACCTCTTTTTATACTTCTTGCTTTGAATTGGGGTTCTTGTTGAATTGCCCAGGCAGGCCTCGAACTCATGACCTCCTGCCCTGGGCCCCTGAAAGGTTATCGTTACAAGCCTGTGTGAGTGTGCCCAACTTGAACTGTGGTTTTCAATTTGGTCAGACCAAGGCATGACATCCGGAGAGAGGAAGCCTTGGAGACAGTCTCGAGAAGGTGATGGGATGTGAGCATGGTGGTTTGAATGAGGGTGGTCTCTGTAGGCTCACATGTTTAAAGCTCGGTCACTAGAGAGTAGGGCTGTTTGAAAGGACTAAGAGGAGCGGTCTTTTTGGAGGAAGCATCACTGGAGGTGGCTTTGAGGTTTTCAAAAGCCCAAGTCAGCCTCAGTGGCTCCTCCTGCTGTATGTGGATCTGGAGGCAGAACTTCTCCATCACCCTGTCCACCCATGTGACGCCATGATGATAGTGGACTAAACCTGTGAAACTGAACAAGTCCCAATTAAATGTTTTCTTTTATAATTGTTGCTGTAGTCATGGTCTCTTCACAGCAATAGAACACTGGATGAAGACAGTGAGAAAAACTCTCTGTGTGGAGAGGACCTGGCAAGGCCAGCCAGTCTTTGGAAAGGACTAGAGATGAGTGTTAATTCTGCAAAGCTGCCTTCTACCTGGAGCCTCTGACCCAGGGAGCATGATGGTGTCCACAGACTCAGGCAGAACCCGAGAGAGGCGCTTTCAGATCCTGCTTTAGTAGCTCGTTATTCCAATGGCAGAGCTATGGGAGGGCATCTCACTGCTGACTGCTGACTGCTGACTAGGCAGAAGACTGGATTATATCCTGGCAGGCCTCTCTCTATCTGTTCTTACATAGGAGAGAGAGTCCAGGGGCAGGCCAGCAGGGGACAACAGAAGCCAGTGGACCAGACTTGGTAACTCATACCTTGGGAAGCTGAGGCAAAAAGATTAGGTGTTCAGAGCTAACCTGGGGTACATATCAAGTTCTGAAGCTACCCCGAGTTATGTAAACCTTGTCTCAAAAAGAATGAGGGAGCTGGGAGATGGTGCTGTGGATAAAAGCATTCGTCCCACAAGTCTGAACCCCGAAACCCACGTAAAGACTGGTGCAACAGCAGGAACACCAGATAGCCAACCTCAGCCAAGCAGAACCAACTCCTGCCCTGCCCTCACATATGCACCACAGCACATATGCACACACAAATACAAGCACTGAGTAAATCACACATACACAGTATATGTAATGTGTATCTGTAACTCGATGGTAGATTAGAGGAGGACCCTCCCTACCCTCTGACTTCGGGCTTGGCAGCGCGAACAGTTTTGACAGTTGGAATTGGTTATAGCTAAGGCTTAAAATGCGCCTTGCGTTAAAAGCGCTTAAAAGGGCTTCGTGGGTTCGTGTTTCTGTCCTGACTTTCAGTTATCCCTTGATCCCACACAGTGCAGACTCGGGCCTGCAGAACGAGACAGAACCAAGCTAGCCAGCCAGCCTATAGGTTATAACATGCATAAGCAGCCGACGATAGCCCTTCTCTATGGCATCAAAGTCACTCAGGAATCCAGCACCCATAGCCTGTGATTGTGCCTCAGTGAACACACTTACAACCCAGCAGAGATGCATGGCTCCTGGTAAGAAGGGCCACACCTGAAGACAGCCGTGCCCTTCCTACTGAAGGCAGTGGTTGCAGAGCTAGCACACAGTAATAGAAACCCATTGTGAAGGAAACATATTAGAACAAAGCAGCTGTGGTCTCCAGCTTTAGCCAAAGAAAACAAAGCAATAGATAAAAGGTAGAGCTGCCCAACACCAAGGCTTCTGGAGCACCCCACGGTCCTTCACTGTGTCTTTCTTTTTCTTTTCCTTTTTTCATTTTTTAACTTTTATTTTGAAATCATTTTATACTTACAGGGGAAAAATTAAAAAGACAGTTCCCACATCCCTTTACCCAGCCTCCCCCGATACCATATAAACTTACACAATCTTACCATCCAAATCAGGGCGATTGGATAGACGTTCCTGACTGTGCTTTAGGCTTGGTGACTCTCCACTTCTCCACTCTGTCTCCCGCCTGAGTTCTAGGAACTGACCCAGACGTCCTCGATGCCTTATTTCTGTTCTTTTCCTCCCATCCTGAGAGTTTCTCAGTCTTCCTCAGTGTGTGTGTGTGTGTGTGTGTGTGTGTGTGTGTGTGTGTGTATGTCCCTCTGGGGTGCATGGTCCTGTTGCTAGTGGCATCACCTTGGACTACCTGTTTGAGGGGTGTCTGCAGGAACTCACCATCATCCAATTAGTGGGGGTTTGTTTTGCCTTTTTGTTTTTGTTTGGAGGCTTGTCTTGTTTTTTGGTTTTTTGCTTGTTGTTCGCTTTGGTTTTTGGTTTGGGGTTTTTTTTGCTTCATTTTTTTTGTTTTGTTTTGTTTTTTGGATGTTGTTGTTGTTGTTGCTGTTGCTGTTGTTGTTGTCTTTCTTTTTGAGGTTGATAACCACATTAGGAAAGAGACCACAGTGTGTTTCCTCAAGCTCCCCTCAACTGATTTGTCCTTCCTTGGACTGGCAACTTTCAGCCACATTTCTGGGCTGCAAACAGCCTTCCACTGGTCTTGAAGAAGTCAGAGAACAGCCGAGAACAGGCCAACTTCCATGTCATCAGAGCAAGTCAAGCCAAGGAGGAGAAGTGAAAACCACAGGACCCTGGCTAGCACAACCAGGGCTCAGCTTCCTCGGCCAGCTGCCTTCCTTCCCACTTGTGATTACAGTAACAAAGAAACGGCTTCCTCCGAGCTACCGCAGGAGCAGAACCCCAGACAGCATCCTCATTTTCAATAACTCTTTCCCTCTATCTCCCTCTGTCTGATACCTAATAAGTTGATTGCTATTTACTTTGGACCAACAGCTAATCTGTTAATGATTGATTTTAAATTTTTACAGTCATTTGTCTCTGGCAGGACCTGGGACTGCGGAAGGCAGTTCTTTCCTACCTGATGAATTGGCTTTTTCTTCAAGGGAGAAACCAAAAAGAAAAAAAAGAAAGAAAGATTTAAGTCAGAAGTCTTCATGGTTACATTCTGCTGAGGAGCGGTTGACAGCCAAGTGAGGAATTTCAGTGCGGAGGCCGAAACTCTTCCTTGAAACTGTCAGCAAACAGCATAAGCAGGCATTTTGCTAATGGTGCCACGGGGTAAAGACCCTCTACAGTATGAAGTAAATTGTAATTGTGCTATAAATTTAAAGAGTCTGAAATTCTTAATTAACAAAATTGATACTCATTGCTAGGCCAGAATGGACCAGCTAAACCGAAGCCGTTACAAGCCCTTAAAACAATCTAAATTGAGCACCACACGATATGGATTTTGTAGAAAATATGCAGGAATATGCAGAAGAGTGAGATGACTGTTGGGTTCACAGTCGTGGCTGTCATTGGCACCACCCAGCAGTGATCTGCAATTCAATCACTGCTTTTAAAACTGGGGCCATGGACAGCTACTGTGTTCTGAAAAGGGGATCAAGCACAGAGTTAGGGCTCCGCCGCTTCCGGGAGTTAAGCTCTCCTCTGAGACGCCCATCTCTAACTTCATAAATAAGAATGACACCCCCCAGGTCAGCATCTCCATCAATATTTATTAAAACACACCCCAAGACCTCCCGTCTTAAAAATGGAATTAAGTGTCCCTAAAAAATGGAGGTGACTTAAAACGGGAACCAGCACACACTGATGAGATGGAGAGGGACGCCGGGAAAAGTGGGGTCCGGGTGTCTGGAGTGGTGGCAGATCTTCCTGGAGAGCCAACGGCGTGCATTAACAGTCAGGACACTTTACAGAGCCTCTAAAAGGAAAGGCTAGCCTATTTGAAGGATAAAAGCTTTAGCTTATTAATATTTCAGATCCCACAAGACATGGAGGCTCCATCTGCCGCCACCAATACCTGAGGAGGGGGAGCAGTGGCGGGGGGGCGAGCGTCGCCTCCCCAATCTGCTGACCTTCTAGAGAGGTAGATACCCGGTGACAGCAAGTGCCTGTCTCAGCAGACACACTAGGAACAGGAGAAAGTGTTAAATATAACCAGGTAGACAGTGATGAATTGACACACTGAAAAATCGAACGCTTCAGTAATCGGCCTAAGGATCTGATATCAACAACATTTTTCAGTTTTGTCCAAATCCATTGAAAGGCGCACTTTAGCAAGTTCACTTCCCATTGGCGAGACCTTTCATCTTTACGCTGCTTTCCTGATTGGATTCGGTGTCACCGTCACTTTGGGTGGCTGTGGGCACCGGTGGTTGACAGTTCGCTTATGAGCAGAGGCAGAGGAAGATGAGCACAGTATAAATGGGTTTTACTCCGCCATTAATTAAAAAACGATTAAATATCTATCAACGTGGTTATTTAAAAAGAATTATGAAAGTGCCGCTATATAAAAACACGTCAGGTACCGAGCCCAGCGGCGCTTCGAACCCGAGATGCTGAAATATGTGCCTCCGGTTTGCAGGAAGAAGTTTCTGTAACTATAATTCTAATTACGGGACTCTAATTAATGTCAACAAGGCTCCCGATAACTTCATTAAATCTTTGGGATATTTGTATCATCTGAAGACAATCTCTATCCATTAGGATGAAGAAATCCTTTAAAATAACTTTTTCTAAATGCTGCTGCTGCGTTTTTCTTCTTAGGAGACACAAGTCATAAAACTTACACTAACGTTTCCTTCATCGCCAGAGCGGCATTCCAAAAACTCGCCAACTCAAAAAAAAAAACAAAAAACAAAACAAAAAAAAAAAGCGCTTCTGCCCCCTCCCCCCACCCCTGCCAACACCTTCCCTACCCTGCCCTAACGGATGGATCATGAGTGTCAACTACGATCTCTCTCTCCCTTAAAGAGAATCTGGCTCAGCTCTAGCCCACATCCTGTGGGAGGGCCAGCATCCTGCCCCTAGATGTCTGAGAATGGCTGAGAGCTAATGTTCTCAGGGTCACTGTCTCTCTCTCTCCAATGGCTCTTTCCAGTGAGATTCTTGATCACACTTGCCTCTGGTCTCTTGTGGCTGAGTAAGAATCTAGACCTTGTACACAACCCTTTTCACTTCACTTCTGACCCCAGAAGTGTCTGTGGGAAGCCGACCTTCCCTTTCCTGTCTCTTGCCGTCTTGCTTTCTCCCTGCCTTCCCCCTCCCACCCCCGTTCTTTCTCCTCCATCCTTCCATTCCCACGTTCCTGTAATCTTCTTCCTCAGAGCACTTTGCTATCTCGTCATCCAACTCCAGCCTGTCCAGGCAGTTTCTGACAGCCTTATCTCTACGGCCAAATGCCTCCATTAAGGTGGCAGAGAGTCTCCTCCCCCGAGAGGAATTACAGGCCAGCTCTTAAAACAGCAACGTTTTTCTCCAAGCTGCCCATACACTGTGAGACCATCTGACTCATTTCTTCAACTCTTCAGGAAGAGGAAACACGAAGGACAGCTAAGTTCATGATAAGCACCATAGGAGAGCATGGAAAGTGTGTCACGGACTGGGACATAAAATCAGTACTTGGGGGGGACTGTGGCAAGGACAGAGCCTCTTGTTTCAAATTCACCCTGCCAAGGCTCAGAGAAGGATTAGTTTGTAAAACAACCGGAGAGCTATGCTAAACGGATGATGATCCTCCACCCAGATAACTTTCTAGGTCTTGAAGCTTTTGGAGATTCTTAAATGGGGGTGTGTGAGAGAAAGAGACAGACTGATTTCTCATTTCAGACTAAGCCAGAACCGGGGGGGGGGGGGGGGGATTCCCCAATGCTTGGAAAGATACAGAGAATTCCAGAAACAGGCAAGAGGTCAATTGCTTTCCCTACCCTCTCAGAATGGAGGAGACCAAGTGTCTCTCTGCTCCACACAGAGCCCAGGCCCCTCGTAACTAGAAGATAACAAAGCAGGGTGCAGCTATCATGCCTGTGGTAGGCCACGACCAGCCTTAGCTAAGTGGCAAAGTCCCAGAGCTGTGAGTGTAGAATGTGCCTCCATTCATTGCCCAATTGGCAGACACATCCTGACCTCTAGCAGGACCCTTCATGAAATATTTTTAAAAGGTATCAAAATAAGTGACTGGGCAACCCATTTCTTCTGCCAGCTGTGGCAAAGTACTGACAGTTCCTAAACAAAGTACGTTAGTTAAGTCAACTAAGTTTGAGCCTAACTAAAAATGCTCATGTTAACTCAAAGCTGGAGGCCTATATTAAATCTACTATGCTTCCCTCAGTGGTAAACTGAGGTAAAAACGCCTGTCAATACTCGTGATCAAATCATTGCAAACCTCTTGAGAGAGTGGTTGAGCAGCTTATTGATAAGAGAATTTATTAAGATATTGTGACTCATCAAATGTGTACTCTTACCGTGCCATGGCTGCTTGGAGACAGGAGAGGCGAACTTGGCTGTGCACTAGGGTAAGTGTCACGTTTCAAGAGACAAGGAAAGAAAGTGACTTCCTAGACACTTATAATTGATAATTTTAAAAAATTGTTCTTTGCATCAGACTACATGTGATTCACTCAATGCAGGCTGTGTGTTCAAGATATAAACAGCAAACACTTTAAATAGTGCTGTGAGGCGGGCACTGTCACAAAAACATTCTATTTGCTCATTTCTATGGCCTTTACGACACCAGAAGACAGTGCCCAGCAACATTCCCACCTTAAGTGAGGACCCCGGGGGGTATAGATGTAGTCAAACTTACTGGAGCTCTCCCCAACAACACAAAGCCAACACAAATGCACCAGGAGTGTGAGCACCCAGGCCTCACACTCGTGCCGCCCCGTGTGGACCCTAGTCTAGCTGTAACAGCTTCATAGTAGCAGTACCAGAAACCAGGGCACGCGTGCCCCCTGTGCTGTTATTGCCAACTTAAGTGTCCTGGGGTCTGAGGACTCCAGAAAACCTCACAGCTGCAGGGAGGGTGGTGGCTGGATTAAAGGATTTGCATTTCCAAGTGTCTTAGGACATGCCACTTTGGATAATTCTGCATCTAGATTGTACCTCCATACACAGGACATTAATGTGTCAACTCCAGGCTCCAGGCTCTTGTTTAGATAATACGGTAAATATTATTTGTAGGTGATTGTTTCAGATGCCAGAGTATTAAATCAACATTCTTTACACTCCTACCTGGACAGTCACCTCTTTTCCACGTAATTTCCCTCTCTAAGTAGGTCAGCACCAGGCTGACCAAATGAACTAGTGCATGCTCAGAGCTAGCCGAGGATACACCCGTGAGATCAGACCACAACTGTCATGGCGTATCTGAATCTCTAACCTAATCCGGGAGACGCTGTGACAGTTCGACTTACCTGATCTTGCGCCGAGGCATCTCCTTTGACACAGCCGTTGGCAGCAATGCATGCTGGTTCGGGCAGCTAAGAAGAGTACGATCTCCCAAACTGCCTCAAAATGAAGAGTCTGTCATTATCACTGGCCGTTAATATATGGGACAAATTAATGTACGCAGTCACGTTCCCTGCTGTCCTTTTCACATGGTTTTAGTTCTAAGCAAAACCCTGACTCGGCCTGCTGCCCAATGGGAGCATCTCTGCCTCCACAGAGCTAGAACGTTATCATTCCTTGTCAGTGACCCTCTGTATGCACAGGACAGACATCTCCTTTGTTGTGCACTTGTTCAATTTAATTTTGCCCCATTGCTCTCTTCCTGCCCCCAATACTCCTGCAAGTAGGTGCAGAAGGTAATCTTGCATCGGCCATTTGAGGAAAGGCACGAGCGTCTGCCCTTCCCATACACAACTCGGGGTCGATTCTGACAGGTCCAAGCTGGTGACCAACTTAGGCCTGGGCAAGGGAGCAGACGTCAGCTAGCAGATCTCTATAGGCTGTGCCACTGTGGAAGAGGGAGAGGGGTTCTCCCTCTGTCTCAACTGCTCTCACTTTGTCTGGATGTGATGTCTGGAACTACAGCAGCTGTTTATGCCAACAAGGCCGCCTAACCAGGGCAGACAGAGGAGAAAGAATGTCGTCACTGAGCTATCAACATAACTAATCACAAAACTGTGTTTCCAAACCTCTACTTCTCTGAGGTGTCTCACTACGGATCAGTTCTGCAAGTGCGTAAGGAGGCAGCAGGTGACGTGACTGCAGGCTTCGCTTTTATTTGTTCAGGATTTGTTAATTAATTTGCCATGGCCGTGTATGTTGTTAGAGAGCTTGGACACAGAACAGTGAATAAAATAGGCAGGTCCCTGCAAGAGACTGTTTTCTAGTGCATTTGTATGTTGGCTTTCTGCATTTAGTACACCAAAGTAAGAGAAAGAAGACACCCAAAGTTGGTAGAGGGAGAGTGAGGTAGCATTTACATCTACTGCGTGTGAGAAACCCTCTCTCTCCTCCCCTCCTCTGTCTCTCTGTCTCTGTCTTTATCTCTGTCTCTCTGTCTGTCTCTCTCTGTCTCCCTCTGTCTCCATCTCTCTCTCTTTTTTTTTTTTTTTTTTTGGTTCTTTTTTTTTTCCGGAGCTGGGGACCGAACCCAGGGCCTTGCGCTTCCTAGGCAAGCGCTCTACCACTGAGCTAAATCCCCAACTGTCTCCATCTCTTTATGTCTCTGTCTCTCTGTCTCTCTCTCACTTTCTGTCTCTCTGTCTCTATCTCTTTCAGTTCTGTCTCTCTGTCTCTCTCTGTCTCTCTCCCTGTCTCTGTCTCTGTCTCTCCCTCTCCCTCTCCCTCTCCCTCCCTCTCTCTCTATTTTTTTTGAGACAGAGTTTCCCTGGCTGTCTGGAAACTCACTCTGTAGATGAGACTGGCCTCTAAACTCACATAGATCCACCCGCCTCTGCCTCCCCAATGCCGGGATTAAAATCGTGTGCCACCACACCAGGCTAGAGAACACTTCTCAAAGGCTGTCTCATTCTGTCACCACAGTGATGCAGTCAGGTTTCTGCTAAGGTCCCCATTTCACAGACAGCATTAACAGTACAGTCAGCTCAGAGCCCAGGCTGTCATCCTCTCTCCCAACTCGGAGTCCGTTAAGCCAGCAGCACAGGAAACAGGTCTGAAGCAGGCTCAGAGCAAAGAAAAGCACACAGCAGTCAGCATGCCAGATATAGACACATCACAGACACCCATCTCTTACCTCATCTCAGGCCACCATGTTCACATGATGACTGTAAACAGGGCAAGACAGTAAATCCCAGGACAATCCAAACGGATGGGCTACAGCAAGAGATAAGCACTGAGAGATTTTGATAAGCTGAAGGCAGGGAAGGAAGGAAGGCTCATGGCTCAGTGCTGTGAAGGGTGAGTGTTTTCCTGGCCTGGCCAGCCTGCTCCAAGTTGCCCTGAAAAGGATGGGGCCGCAACTTCCACAAAAGACAAACATGAAGAGCTTCTAGACTCCAGATAGGCTGATCTTAAAAGAAGGGGGAATAAAGGTTTTAACTTCACTTGAGAGCTGTGTGTTTTGCAGCTGTAACAAGTACATGGCACAGAGCTATGCTATGATTACTCCCATGTTTTCATGTGTGGAGTCAAGGAACAGAGAGTTTTAAAAATTACAGCAAAGCTCTCAAAATAAGCGCAAGGCTGAGGGAAGCTGAGTTTCAGCTTACACACCTTTCTGCCCCTCCCTGTAATGGTTAGAAGAGCCTCACTGCCCTGTGCATTCTCCATTCTCCATTCTCCACTCTGAATCCTCCATTCTCCACTCTGAATAGGAGTGGCTTCTCAGCCTACCCTAGGGAGGGAGGGTTTGCTGGTTTATCTGTTTGGTCCATTTCTGCATAACACAGAGTCCTAATATGCTCGCCACATAAGACCCATAACTCAGTCTTCTTTTTTTTTTTTTTTTTTTTGGTTCTTTTTTTCGGAGCTGGGGACTGAACCCAGGGCCTTGCGCTTCCTAGGCAAGCGCTCTACCAATGAGCTAAATCCCCAACCCCCTCAGTCTTCTTTATATCCTACAAACCCCCATCTGATGACTTCTTAGTATAACAAGGGCCAGCGAGTGCAAAGGACTCTTTATTGATTGATCAAGAACCAACTGGGGGCAAGGACCTCCAGTGTTAGTAAACACAGAATGCCAGCTAATTCAAAGCATCAGAAGCACCCACAACATGTGAGTTTTGTCCCTCAAACCCCAGAAGCACATGTCTGGGTGCCACTCCACTGGGAAATTCCAGGGAGTGGGCCTCACCAAAGTCCCTCGGGCACACACCCAAAAGAAGCTCCACCATCCCACAAAGTCACTTGCTCAACTGTGTTCATAGCAGCTTTCTTCGTAATAGCCAGAAACTGGAAACAACCTAGATGTCCCTCAGCTGAAGAATGGATAAAGAAAATGTGGTACATCTTCATAATGGAATGCTACTCAGCTTTTTTTTAAAGGGGGGGCATCGTGAATTTTGCAGGGAAGTGGATGGATTTTGAGTGGGGTAACCAAGTCCCAAAAGTACATGCATGGCACATACTCACTTACGGATATTAGCCATAAAGTACAGGATACACATGCTACACTCCACAGACCCATAGAAGCCAAACAAGAAGGAAGGCCCAAGTGAAGATGCTTGTCTCACTTAGAAAGGGGAATAAAATAGTCATGAGACAGGTGGAGGGAGGGAACTAGGTGGGAGAGGAAAAGGAGGGATTCGGGATCAGGTGTGGGGAAAGACAGGAGAGATGGTCAGACAGCCATGAGAATGAATGAAAATCCGCAATTGACAGGGGTGGGTAGGTTGGGGTATCTCCAGGGAGAGACAGAGACCTGGGAAAAGGGAGGGCCCCCAAGAATGTCCTTCTGTCATTCACAGCACTGGGGATGTGGAATGTCAGCTGTCACTCACAGCACTGGGGATGTGGAACCTGAAGAGGCCACCTCCTCTAACCAGGCAGGAGCCCTGATGGAGTGATAGGGACACCAACCGACCCACAAAACTTTCTACCCAAAATTTATCCTGTCTACAAGAAATGCAAGGATGGGGGATGGAGTGGCCGACCAATAACTGTACCAACTTAAGATTCTTCCCTTGGGCACACACCAATCCCTGACACTATTAATGATACTCTGCTTTGCTTGCAGACAGGAGTCTAGCAGGGCTGTCCTCGGGGAGGCTCCACACAGCAGCTGACTCAATCAGATACAGAAGCCACAGCCAAACAGTGGACGGAGCTTGAGGACTCTTATGGAAGATTAGGAGGAAGGACAGTGGGCCTGAAGGGGATAGCAACTCCACAGGCCGACCAACAGAGTCAACTCACCTGGACCCTTGGGGCTCTCAGAGTCTGAACCACCAACCAAAGAGCATACACAGCCTGGACCTAGGCCTCCCCACCCATATATGGCAGATGTGCAGCTTGGTCTTCATATGAGTCCCGAACAACTGGAGTGGGGGCTATCCCAAAAGCTGCTGCCTGTACATGGGATATGTTCTTCTAGCTGGGCTGCCTTGTCTGGCCTCAGTGGGAGAGGATGTGCCTAGCCTCACAGAGTTTTGATGTGCCGGGGTAGGGGGATACCCAGGGGAATCCTACCCACCCAGAGGAAAAGGGAAGGGGTTGGGAGGTAAGGATTGTGGGAGGAGGTGACCAAGAAGAGGACAGTGAGTGTGATGTAAAGTGAGTAATAAATAAATAAATAAATAAATAAATAAATAAATAAATAAATAAATAAATAAATAAATTACATTTTTTTAAAGCCTGCTTCAAATTTAACCCAAATGGTGGAATTGTTTTTTCTCCAGTGAATCTCTGGGTTAACGCCTTAAACCCCGTGTGTTTTTTTGCTTTCTATTGCTATCATCCCACACCAAAGTCCTACAGGAAGATTTCCGATAAGACCACTTCCTGGTTTGCAGACAGATGCCTTCTTCCAGTGTTCTCAGACAGCAGTCAGCGTGAGCTCAGCCTATCTTTTGGAATAAGCACACAGCAACTGTGTCAGAAAGAGCCTCACACGCAGTTCCATGTCCTGGTCCTGGTTTGCTTCTGCTCCTATAATGACCATGACCATCAAATCAGCTCGAAGAAGGAAGTGTTGATCTGGCTTAAACACCTCGACCACAGTCCACCACTGAGGAAAGTCTGAGCAGGAATTCAAGGCAGGAACAGAAGCAGGAACTGAGACCATGCTACTTACTGGTTTGTTTCCCAGGACTGACTCAGCTTGCTTTTTGGTTCAGTCCAGGACTACCTGCCCTGGCAGTGGCACCTCACGCAGGGGCAGTACCCTAATGGCTAAGGGTATCCACATTGATCATTGGTCAAGAAAATGCTCCCACAGGTGAAGTGGAAACTTAAGGGTTCTTTGGAGAGTTAGTTGTGTTGGGGCAAACACGTGAAGGAGTGTTTTCCTGAAGTGGACAGGGGTGAAAGACTAAGGCAGACTCGTGAAGGAACGTTTCACTGAAGCAGACACAGGAGAAAGGTGATCTGCTAAAGCAAGCACGTGGAAGGACACGTGAGGAAGGAGTCCTTGCTAACAACTTACAAGTACTGGTCTGCCTTACATTGTGTAGCTGAGCTGCACTTGTCCGGACTCTGCAGACTTGGGCCCATTGGATGCATATGCCAAGGCAAGGCACATGGAGGACACATGATGTTTGGGGGTATAAATAGGACTGGACATAGTGACGGAGACAGAGCTTGCCTTGCTGGTACAGCTAGCTGTGCAAACCTTGTAGGTCTTGTGCATCTTTGCTGATCTTTGCTTCCCTGAGAGAGGCACAGCTGAGAGCTCCTGGTGGTCCTCTTGGTTCCTCCTGCGACTCTAGCTGAGGCTGGGGCCTTGCTGTCTCTGCTGGGCATTGCCACCTCTGCTGACTCGTGTCTGCTATCCTGACTCTATCTGTGAAGTGTTTGTGAGTTGATGGAGCTGCCCCCTGACCTGTGCCCTGAACTGACGATTTCCAGACAACACAGACGGGAGTTGCTCCAAAGAACCTTTCTAAACGGGTCCACTTCCCCCCTCCATATCCTTTCTTTCCCACTACCTCTGGTGAGTGTTGGGCTACAAGGGAGGTTAAAGTGTTTAAGAACCATCATTAAAAATAAAGTTTGAAAAAAATCAAAGTTGCACACATGCTTGTCTATAAGCCAATCTGATGGAGGGATTTTCTTAAATGAGATTCCCTCTTCCCAAACGACCTTTTGTCAAGTTGATGAAAACTTGAGCAGTTCACCTTTTATACCCATCCTCCTATCCATAAAAGTTCTGTCTCCACATCCAGTGCCATGGAGGGAGAGGGGCTACAGCTTCAGCTGATGAATTGGGGGGGGGAGATGATGGTTTGTATATGCTAAGCTCAGGGAATGGCACTATTAGAAGATGTGGCCCTGTTGGAGTAGGTGTGTCACTGTGGGTGTGGGCTTTAGTACCCTAGTCCTAGCTGCCTGGAAGCCAGTATTCTCCCAGCAGCCTTCAGATGAAGATGTAGAGCTCTCAGCTCCTCCTGCACCATGCCTTCCTGGATGCTGCCATGCTTCCTGCTTTGATGATAATGGATTCAACCTTTGAACCTGTAAGCTAATGCCAATTAAATATTGTCCTTTTTAAGAGTTGCCTTGGTCATGGTGTCTCTTCACAGCAATAGAAGCCCTAACCAAGACAGCATACAATATTAAATAACAAATATGAAGCTGGACGTGACATGAGGATGCACACCCTTGATGCCAACACTTGGGAGGCAGAGCCAGGTGGGTCTCTGAGTTTGAGGCCAGCCCAGTCTACAAAGCGAGTCCAAGACAGCCAGGGCTGTTAAACAGAGAAACCCTTCCTTGAATTCACCCCCCCCCAAAATATGATCTTATCTCTGATGCACCAATACCTAATACTAAGACTACAGATCATACTGTCATAAATTACAAATTGGTAGATTGCTATCATATATATATGAATTAACTCTCACTAAAGTATAAATGATTAACATGTCTTCTTCTTATACCCTAAGAAATATATAACTTAATGAGAGTCAAAATTATCTATCAGAAATTCATGGTCAAGACTTCAGTTGTGGGCTACGTGTTTGGTTTTGGCAGGGAACAAGAGACTGAGATGCCTATTTGACCCATCAAAGCAGACCTGGCCTCCAGGTTCTCCCATCATCCCTCACTCCCTACCTGGCATACCAGGCCCCCAACCCTGAACTTTCCAGCCCAGGGACTGAGCTGCCCTTCTCTCAGTCCCTATATAATCCAGACATTTTGATTTCTTCTCTCCATTCTCCTTCTCTCTTTCTGTCTCTCTCTCAATTCTCCTTTTCTCTCTCTGCACGCTTTCTCTCTCTCTCTCTCTCTCTCTCTCTCTCTCTCTCTCTCTCTCTCTCTCTCTCTCTTCCCCTTCTCCTCTCTCTCTCTCTTCCCATGACAATTTCCCTGGCCTCCTTCCTTGGGGCCAGTGGACTTGCCCATCCAAGAGCAGCTTCCCAATAAACTTGCGTATAATGTAATATAATATAGTATAACGTAATATAATATAATATAATAATCCGGCTTGAATTGGCTCATTTCACCAGCGGTGGAGAAATGACATGATACTATGCAATGGCACTTTGAAAGCAGTCATCAAAGGAGGCTTTGATGGTTCCAGCTTTTCCCTTTCCAGGTTGAAAAGGGATGAGCCCTTGCCTATCCCAACGACCCATGGAACTATGTACATGGAAGGCGGCTCATTTCCCAAGTTAGGGGGTGTTACCTAGGGAAGCTTTTAATTATTTAAGACTTAAAACTCTGGGGGGAGGGTTGGGAGGGGAACACCCATAAGGAAGGGGAGGGGGGAGGGGGATGTTTGCCCGGAAACCGGGAAAGGGAATAACACTCGAAATGTATATAAGAAATACTCAAGTTAATAAAAAAAAAAAAGTTTCTCTGAAGAAAATATGCCATAGCCGGCTTTATGCATCAGTCATTTCTGGAAACAAATCATGCTACATGAAAGAAATCATACTACTAAAACAGCATGTTCTGTAACCATGGCAATAAAGAGAGACAAAAATAAGCTTTGAACATTAATCAGTATGCCAGTTCTATGAATTTAGAACCACAGCGCTGTGTCTGGAGCTTGGTTAACAGCCCCCTATGTGCACTGGCCAGAGAGCTGAGCATCAGTAAGGCAGGAAAGGACCCATCCTGACAACGCCACTGTCTACCCCAGCGAGCCTGAGAAGGCGGCTTCTGCTGCCCACCCCTCGGGAGATATCTAATCCCAAAAATCTCCTTCTCAAGCGGCAGCCAGAATACCTTAAAGTTTGTTCCTTAACTGGAAAGAAAACTGCTTCTTAACTGACTGTGTGGGGTCAGGGTCACATCGCACATCAGCAAATAAGAAAGTCTGGGAGTCTTGTCTGTTTTTCAGGTATGAAATGGTGGTCTCTTCATTTACCAGAAACCGTCAGCTTCAGGTTTCAACAGGTACTGCACACGGCATTCTTTCATTAATAAATGATTTTGCTAATGTTAAAAAAAAAAAAAAAAAAAGACTTAAAACTCACCTACTTCCTCCAAAGAATTTGAAGACACACTTAAGAAAGAAGTCCTATTAAAGACATAATAGGAACCGTTTACAAGAGGCGGAAGATAGAGCTAAAGCCGTGATATTGGAGCGGAGCAATGCATTCATTCGCATTTCCCTCCTAGGACACAGCATTAGTTTTCATGCAGTAACAGTTTGTTGAGTGACTGCATTGCCTTAAATCCCTTCCCACAGTAGGTGTTCAAAATGAGCAAGTTTAATCTAAGTGCATTAACTTGAAGGCTTAGCTCTCCCTCTCCAAGGAAACTGGAAAAAGTCAATACTCAAATTACCGAGTATTTTGTAAATTCCAAAGTAATAACTTACTCCGATTATCATTTTATCTCTCTGCCAAGCCTTTTAAAGCATCCCAGGCCTGAAGTGCATGGTGTGTTATCGCTTTATAATGTATTTAGAGCTCAGCCCATTTCTTTCCCCCTCACCTCACCATCAGATGATCTGCATAGGTCAAACTTGGTGTCAAGCAAATTAAAGTGTTATTTTATTATCTGAAGTAATTGTTTCTGTATTAAAAGGCCATTATTCTGAGTGGATTATGTTGGTGATTATGCCATTAAGAATGTGGGGCTATCAGAGGAGCTGAGTGCCCATGTTTGTGAAAGTCTTTGTGAGACTCTCCTGTATGTGGCAAATCATTCTTAACTGGATATTCCAAATGGTCTGTGTGCCTCGGATGCATTTTTCTAAGCCATTACCGTTTGGAAGCCCCACCCCCCCACCCCCCAAGTGGATCATTAATTAAACGGATAAGAAGGAGCCAGGCCTCCCATTGTGATGTGGCTGCCTCTAAGTTTTCAGCAATGGAGCCGAGAGCCAGCCTCTGAATGGGCTCTCAGAATCACAGGAAATAGGCTATGAAGGGCAGGAGCTCTTCAGTGAAAGTTTCACGGAATCTCAGCATTGGGGGAATTTGGAGACAAGGATTTTAGCTTGGCCTTGTTCCTTGTCTGATGATCCACAAAGTATCGACCAATTCAACACTTACAAATCCCGCTCCCAGGCCCATGTGGGTGGTCTCTAAGATGGTGCCTTTGGTAGATCTCAGAGCTGATGCGTTCCAGTTACGTTTTATGCCAGAGAGTGGCTTATCTAATACTAATCTAATATCTAAGAATGCAATGCTCAGCCAAGAGAACTCCGAAAAACATCCCCAGAGATAAACTTCAGGAAACAAATTAAAAGATAATGAGTTGTGTGTAGAGCCACACACTTGTCCCAGAGCTTAATTGGGAGTGCAGGCTGGAGGATCAGTAACCCAAGGTCATTGTCAACTATATTGCAAGCTCAGGGTCAGACTGAACTACATGAGAACTGTCTCAACCCCATGTCCCAACCAAAAGCATAGGTAATCCCATTACACGCACACACACACACACACACACACACACACACACACACGCGGACATGGGTATTCAAACAAAAATGCTTGATTCTCATGTAAGACTCAGAATTATGAAAATCTATTTATTACTTAAATATAAATGGCATAAATTATATGACTGCAGTGAAAACTCCAACAGGATCTTTTCAAAACTTCAAAAAAAAAATAATAATAGTCTTTACATTCCTGTGATGGAACATTCGGGAATAGCCCAGGAAGTTCTAAAAGATGTATGGCGTTGCCTCAGAAAGTGACCACATGACCACCACGGGCCCAGAAGAATGTGTGGACATTAGCACATGGTCAAAGAAGAAATGTCTATCAATGGACTAAGATAAATTATTCTTGGATGGTCTTCAGAAAGCTAGCTACCCGTTTGGAAGAAATGAATAGAGCCGATCCCGGCTTCCTTCTTTATGCTATGCTATATTCCAGTGGAATCAATGACTTTTACTTGGGACAGTAAAAGTAATGGAGGAAAACGAGTAGAGACTTTTTTTTCTTTTTTTTTTTTTTTTTTCGGAGCTGGGGACCGAACCCAGGGCCTTGCGCTTGCTAGGCAAGCGCTCAGGTAGAGACTTTTATCACCCGAGAGAAATGGCAGTCTTGATTCTGAATCAGAGGCCAGAAACAGAAAGGGAGAACCTGATAAATTTTACTTCATAAACAATGTAAAACCCTGTAAGTTTTAATGAAAAGGGCAAATGGTAATCTGGAGCAAGAGTAGCAACAAAGAAGGCGTTCGATGGGCTAGCATCGCAGATCTTAAACACAGTAAATAAACTACCCCCTGCTACGTTTTCCAACCCATGGTCTTGTTCTTAGCTTTGGTTTTGAGGCAAGGTCTGGCATAGCAGGCTGGCCTAGAACTAGACATGGAAGTGAAGGTGACCTTGAGCTTCTGAGTCTCCAGCCTCTACCTTCCAAGCGCCAGGAAATCACAAGCACACACTTTCGTGCCAAACAAACCTTGTTTGATTTTGTTGTTGTCTATAACGAGCAAGGCCAGCAAGAGAGTTCAGCAGGTGAAGGTACTTGACAGGAAGTCTAATTCAAGGTCATTCCTCTGGACCCACAGATGGGAAGATTGAGCCAGCTCTACACACTGCCCTTTGACTTCCCACGTGTGCACACACACCTACATGCACATGCTAACACTGTTCTAAAACAAAAAACAAAAAACCAACTACTTGTCTCTTTGTTGTAGCGTTGGGAATTGTTTGTTTTGAGGCAGGGTCTCATGTTGTTCTGGCTGGCCTAGAACTCACAAGGATCTGCCAGTCTCTGTCTCCTGAATCCTGGGATTAAAGGCATAGATTCAAGGCATGTGCCACCATGTTGGGCAAGACCTCTTATTTTTCGTGCCAGGCAAATAATCCCCAGGACACTGAATTTTCTGCAGCCCCATGGTGTAAAGTCGGTGAGTGGCTCTTCTGACTTGACCTTCGCAGGTTCTGTTGGGCTCTGCTTTCTCGGTTTCCAGTTAATGTGACGTACTTCTGGGTTAAGACATTAGTGCAGTTCAGATGTCCATGACTTAAAGTTGTCTTGTTAGATTTCAAGCCAACTGTGGCATATCTAGATTTAAGCGTAGTTTGCATTGAGAGGCCTTCTTTTTAAAACTTAGGATGTATTTTTTTTCTAATTATTTCCTGTCCTTTTAAATTTTAGTAACAAGTAGTTAGGCTTTTATCATCTATCTGCTGTTTCTTTCCTCATACCTAGTAAGCATATGAGGTGGTAATAATAATAATAATAGGGGCTGGGGATTTAGCTCAATGGTAGAGCGCTTACCTAGGAGGCGCAAGGCCCTAGGTTCGGTCCCCAGCTCCAAAAAATAGAACCAATAATAATAATAATAATAATAATAATAATAATAATAATAATAATAATTCTAGAACCTTTATGTTTCTTAAATACTAGGTCCTACGTTCCTCATTCAGGAATTCATGAGATCAGCCCTGGTTTAGCAGAAAGTGGTGGGACAGACACATAAGCCCAGTATTGGGGGTGGGGGGGGGCAGGAAGATTAGTGTTAGCATGAGGTAGATGAGATCCTGTATGGGGGGTGGGGGGAGTTTATCATCGAGTACCTGCATGTGTTCCAGTTGCTTTGCACATCATAAGAACAGAAATGTTCATGTGTGTGTGTGTGTGCGTGTGCACATGTGTGGCTATGGTTACCATAAAGCGACTCTGGAAGTCAGAGGACAACCTCTAGTATCCTCAAGCTTTCAGTGATTCTCCTGTCTCAGCTCCTGGTAGGAGCACACTGTAATGTGTGTGCCATTGTGAGGCCAACTTTTCTGTTAGACTCTAGCCTCGGCCTGTTAGACTTGGGCAGAAGATTCCAGACCCCCTTAGCCATCTCTCTGGTCCACTGAAACACTGTTTTAGAACGTAATTCTAAAGCTTATTACTTCTTTCTCTTCCAAGCTTCTCTAAGAGGTTGCCAAATTCCACAATCACAACATAGTTACAGCAATATCTAACTGCCTAGGCAAATGGCCGTGGAACTCAGGGTACTATATTACCACTTAGGGATGAGCACCCAGTTCATACGGTGCTCACGGCCCCCAATAGTTATTTTTAAGATTTGCTGGTCGTCACTGGAGTAGAACACTCATGCCTCCTGGTCCTGTTGGTCGATGTGGCGTACTCTGCCAGCTGCTTACAGTGCGGAAACGCCATGTGGGCATAGATCCTTTTCCGAACAAAGACTTGCAGATCTGGAAGTCCTGAAAAAGAGTTGGTTTATCTTATCCAAGACTTAGTTGAAGGTCATACTGGCATCCACATGAACTGTCTATGCTCCCCTCCATGTTTAAACTTACATTAGTTTCTTTCCCATTTCTGTGACAGAACTCCATGCCCAGGGCCACTTATAAAGGGAAATGTTCCATTGGGTTTCTGGTTTCATGGGTTGGAGTTGATGGCAGAGCAAACAAAGCACGGTAGCAGGAAGAGCTGAGAGCTCACATCTTGGTCCATAAGTAGGAGGCAGAGAGGGCACGCTGGAATGGGGTCAGCCTTTTGGAACCATAAAGTCTTCCCCAGTGACACACCTTCTCCAACAAGACCACACCTTCTAATCCTTTCCCAAAAGTCCCACCAATGTGGACCAAGTATTCAAACATAGGAGCCTAGTAGGGTCATTCTTACTCTAACACCACAGCTTCTGGGGCAGCATGGTGGCAGGTAGCAAGCAGCAGGCGCGGTGGCCGGAGCAGCAAGCTGAGGGCTCAGGTTTGAAACATAAGCATGAAACAGAGAGGGCAATGGAAATACTACAGTTTCTAAGCCCTCGAAGCCCACCTCTGGTGACTTCTTCCAACAAGGCCACACCTCCCAAACTTCACTGCCAACTGGGGACTAAATGTTCCAACGCACAACCCCATGGCGGACACCATTCAAACCACCACAAGACTCAAGATGTTTCCCACATGTCCCAGTTTATCCAGAAGGAGACAAAGTAAACACAAGCAGGGCTCCCGTAAAACCAAGGAGGTGATAAATTAGCATCTCTTATGATGCTGGATTTGCCTAATATGAGAGAGCTTGGTGGGACTCTCAGATAAGTGAGGAGGACTGTCTTGTTGGCCACACCAGTATTTTTGAAGACTTGAACTTCACAGAAGAAAACAAGAAACCAGAGGGACTCAGGCGAGACCTTGCAGAGCCCGGCCATCTATGGAGTGCTCTCCAAAACAGCCTCCAGCGAGATTGCCTCACCACAGGACCCACTACCGTGAAGATCGGTAGGCACGCGTCCTAACTGAACCAAATCCGGAATTTACTCGTGGGGAAGAAAGACCAGCAAGAATGCCTTTAAGTTTCTCAGAAGTGAGGGGCAGTAGAAAGCTGTTGAAGGGAGAACTCTTGCTGTGTATAACTTAAATATCTCAATAAATATTTGCTGAAAAGATGACTCGGTGTAAGCTTATTCTAGTTCTCCCACAGTGGTGAGCTGTCACCAAAATTCATCTGCTCTCAGCGCGATTAGTGCCTCAATCACTTTCTTTATCTTGACTAAGGGGACTTCCTCCTCTATAGTGTGACTTCTACATCCCCCATCTTTACCACAATACCAGAGTGGAGAACTTGGTGGGAGAATTCACTTCAGCGCACATCGAAAGTGTGCTGCGTGATGATACACGACTTGAGCCAAGAGTAGGCAAACAGACACACCGTTGTTGGTTGCAGGGTGATTGACTTGGCCGCGTGGGCCAGCATTTAACTGAAAATTAATTTGTCTCAGAATTCCCACTGCCGAAAATTTACCCTATAAACATTTGTCCAAATTTGGAAGGGCAAACTTAATATGAGGCTATTCGTTGTTGTGAGGGTAGAAATGGCAGCCCTCTGAAAAATGGTTTCCTTGGGGCTGGAGAGATGGCTCAGCAGTTAAGAGCACTGACTGCTCTTCCAGAGGTCCTGAGTTCAATTCCCAGCAACCACATGGTGGCTCACAACCATCTGTAATGGGGATCTGATGCCCTCTTCTGGTGTGTCTGCAGATAGCTACAGTGTACTCATACCATAAAAGAATAAATACATTTTAAAAAATGATTTCCTCATCCTGCAGAACTCGTGCAGTCATAACATGAGGAGAGATGCTCAGGATACTATTAATTAAAAGTCAAGACCTTGAAGAATAACTTTTCTTGTTAACTCATTTGTGTAACCAAAGAACAGAAACATACAATTGTCTGCATACAAAAGTATTAAAAGAATATACAAAACAAACCAGCAAACAATGGTTGTGACACTTCAAAGTATAGGAGAAGGAGCAGCGGGAAGATTCTGCCTTGTGCTGCATACAGTTGGATTTGGTTACTACTGAATATATCGACTTCGTGAGCTCTAGCTTCCTTCATCTTCTTACTCACCTTTGTTTTATCTATCTTGGGTTAGCCATTAGGTTTTCGAAAGATCAAGGTTATTTATTTTGTATTAATTCTCTCTCTCTGACATAAATCTATTCCCCAACTGTGTTCTTCCCAATCCATTCTTCCCCTTTAAATATAACTTCCCATGGCTCTTCAGCCTGTGGTTAATCAGACAAAAACCTAGTATGCGAACCTCACTGTAAGGACTAAGTCTCAATTTCATATGCAGGAGAAAAGTCACAACATCAACAGACATTGATGTGCCACAGTACCTGGATACAGGAGGTCAAAGACCCAGGCACCCTGTCCTGGGAGCCACAGGAGGCCTTAACTGGGGCATTTCTGGCTGTGCCTTAGGACCATGAGCACTCCAATCTCAAGATGTGGCCATTATCCTCGGATCATTGCCACGGTAGACCCCAAACAACTCCACTCTATCGTGTCAATGTGTGTTCTGGGAGTCTTTAGTGCACGGATCATTGGTGAGGCGTACCATAAGAGCCCAGTAGGAACCATGGCCGCATGTGGAACCAGCACACACTCGGGGACTCCCCCAGGCCAGATCATTTGCAGCACACGGTGCCAATGCACACTCCGGGAGCCCTTACTCTGCTGCCTGTGCATGATGAGGAACGACACACACCAAAAGTACTTATAACATAGTCACAGCACATACACAGTACTCACTTTTCTAAATGACATGTCAGTGAGTTTAGCGTGGGACAAATAACCCCTAAACAGCACAAAACAGCACTCCTAGAAGCCAGCTTCTGCACACCACGGCTGTGTGTCCGCCTGCGTAAACAAAGGAAGGAACAGATACCGGTTAAGCCACCGGCTCCGCTGTGTTTTGTCAGGAGGTTCCACACCAAGACAATCGCTTCTGATCACTGCCCTTTTCCCTACCCAGTTTCAGGCCATCTGCAGAGGAAGAGTGGGTTACTTTTCTGAGCTAGTTACTTGGGTCTTGCACCTCCAGACCAATACTGCCCAACAGAAGTAGAATCTGAGTCACAGACAGAATCGTAAATGTTGTTCATTGCCACACAGCTTTAAAGAATAGAAAGCAATATTTGATCGTAGCACTCTATTTTATTTCACACACTATATCGAGACTATGAACCTTTCAACGTCCAATCAGTACTTTACAACGACTACTGAGAAAGTTCACACTCTTTCCCTCACACTGTAACTCTGCCTTTGCAGGATTTGCACCACACTGCAGGTCCCTGGTGGCCAGGGCACCCTGTTGGGCAGCTCAGCTGTGGCAGCTTTGGAAAATGAATACCAGGTGTGAAAGGGATCATGCTTGCTTCGCCCATCTAGACAAGTGTGCCCATCATTCCTCCTTTCCTTACCGAGACTGCTAGTGTTTTCATAGTGGCCTGGATGGATAGGTCTGATATGGGTTTTGTAATTATAAACATGCTCATAAATACGTAGTCAGAAGACAAGAGGACAGTCCTTTGGACCCCACGGCTAACACCAGGATTAGGTCATCTTTCTTGCAGCTGAAGCTGGAAGGCGATCAAGGATGCCAGCAGGGAGAGAGAAAAGTGCAGAAAGGCCTTCAGAGTGAAGGTGGCTGGATGTGCATCCCCGGGGTCGCAGGGTCACTAGATCTGGGGACGGCCGCTGATCTGAGACTACCAAGTCTCATCAGAAACACAAAGGGGAGAGAGGAGAGTGACAACTGAGACAAAGCGGCTGGGAAGAGAGAGATGCAGGCACGGGCAGCGCGCAGCCCCGGGACTCAAGGGACGGCCGGGGCGGGGGCTGGGGATGGCAGGCGACACGGCAGGCGATTTGAATATCAGGCTCTGCCACACTCGGGGCGCCGCTGACAACTTCATTACCTCCGCATATAAAAATGACTGCCGGGGAATGCAAATGGCTCGCGCGTCTCGGCCGCCTGCCCCCGCTCTGCCGCGGGGCTGCGGGCCCGGAGCCGCCACTGCGCGGGGGTAATGAGCGGCCCAAGGCGCCTCCTCCCCGCTGGCGGGCAGAGCCAGGACGCATCCAGGGCGTAGTCCTGGCTCCGCAGTGTCTCCGGTGCCTGGCTCTCGGCTCTCACGAGAATAGCTTTCCTAACCTTGAACCTTGATGGTGTAAGCCTATGCCCAGGTCACCACCCTGGATGGCACCCGGCCTCAGCCTTAAGAAGGGTTCCCATCCATCCAGCTAGGAATAAAGATTTGCATGCTGCTCCTGCTCCCCAGCTTTTCGGGTCCTGCTGCCACCCGGAGGACACGGAGGCACCTGCAGGACCACCTCCCCAATCCAAGGCCTGAGTTCCTCCAGATGGGAATTTTAAGGCAAATAGAAAAGCGGCCTTTACCAGAAAACAACGGGGGTCTCCCTCAGCAAGAAGTCATACCTTGTGACAACCCCCATGGAAGGCAGAATTAGACTATCATGGCAATAACTGAGAGCACCTTCGAGGCTCTCTATGTATTAAGTGCAAGGCGAAGCCACCTGCTTTACTCGATGTGTTCCACATACCCTATGCCCGTCCTGGAAACTGCTAAACCTGGAAAGGAGCCCAGGAAAATCCAGCTAGGAAGGTACTATATTCCCACCACTCTGGAATTTCCTTTCCTGAGCCCTTCTTGCATGCAGTACATAAACAAGACTGTGATGGTTTGCATATAGTTGGCCCAGGGAGTGGCACTATTGGAAAGTGTGGCCTTGTCGGAGGAAGTGTATAACTGTGAGGTGGGCTTGGAGACCCTCCTCCTAGCTGCCTGAGGATGCTCAGTCTGTTCCTGGCTTCCTTCAGATGAAGATATAGAACTCAGCTTCTTCTGTACCATGCCTGCCTGGATGCTGCCCTGCTCCTGCCTTGATGATAATGGACTGAACCTCTGAACCTGTAAGCCAGCCCCAATTACATGTTGTCCTTTATAAGAGTTGTATTGGTCATGGTGTCTGTTCACAGGAATAAAACTCGAACTAAGACAAGGACCTACCTACCACTTTACCCTCCCTCTCCCACCTTGACCAGAGATCAATGTAAGTGGCCTCAGTCTTCTGGGATCAATCCCTTGCCATGTTCAAGGATTAGTTTTGAAAAGAGTGTGTCACCAGTTCTAACCCACACCATTTGAAGAGACATCAGCAGGAAGAACCTGGCAAACAGGAACTTCTTGTCCTAAGAAAATAATCCCCTGGAAGAGATTTCCACTCCTCACCTGGGTGATGTGTGGTTTTTACCTGGAAACTACAGAAGAGAAAGGTAACAGCGCTGCCCTTTGTGGTAGGAGAGGAGAATCCTTGGTGACTTACCAAGTTTTTTGTGTTTAAAAGCTACATAAGAATAAGGCCTAGAGCCTGGTGTTGAAAGCACATGACTTTAATCCCAGCACTCAGGAGGCAGAAGTGAGCAGATCTCTGAGTTCAAGGCCAGCCTGGTTTACAAAGCAAGTTCCGGGACAGCCAGGGCTGTTATACAGAGAAACCCTGTCTTAGATAGATAGATAGATAGATAGATAGATAGATAGATAGATAGATGATAGAGATGATAGATAGATGGATAGATTGATGATAGATAGAGATGATAGATGGATAGATAGATGATAGAGATGATAGATAGATGGATAGATGATAGATAGATAGATAGATAGATAGATAGATAGATAGATGATAGAGATGATAGATAGATGATGGATGGATGGATAGATAGATGATAGAGATTGTAGATAGATAGATGATAGAGATAGATAGATAGATAGGTAGATAGATAGATAGATAGATAGATAGATATAGATAGATGATAGATGGATAGATAGATAGATGGATGCTATGATGCAAAAAAAAGAGAAAGGGGAGAACAAGAAAGGAAAGTAAGTTTTTTTATAGTTTCTTTTCAAATTGTGTGATTTTTCATTTAAGAAAAAGCAAAATAGATACTATGTTTTATTAAATTTGGAGTCAAGTGGTGTTGCTCTCAAATATCTCCCTCTGCCAAGAAAAGAAACCGGAATTCCCGAACAAGGCGTCAAGACACTCCATGGTCTTCAGCTAACCCAGCCTTATTTATCTACTACTATGGCATTGCTGCACCCCTTCCCGTGACATACGCTACACTGTGTTGTATGCTCACCTTCTCTTTCGTGCCCTCAGATTTTTCCAGGTCCACCTCACATCTACTTCTTTCAGCAAGCAGATGTGAGCCACCTCTGTACCCAGAACAGTCAGGTGCCGATGCTCGCCAACTTCTGTCTCTCTTGCTCCCTTGTTTTAAAGACACACGCTCACACGCACACACACACTCACACGCCATTGCCTACATGTAATCTCGTGTGCCACAATGGCATTTCTATGAATCAGAGACCATTAAATCCAATGGAGAAACTGAGACCCTAGAGTTTAAAGAACTTTCTGGAAATTATGCTAGCTAATTATGGTGTGGGCAAACTTCCTGACTTCCTTCTTTTCTTGTTGGTCTTTATGTCCCATGATGCTTTTGAAGGGTAGGACTCACTCCAACCAGGTGATCACTTTAGACTTTTAATTTGTGGTAGCATTGTCCATTCCATCACAACTCAGAAGCGTAAGGACCCACTCAGCATCCTGGAGACAAAGAGCATCCTCCAGCCTCCAGCCCATCAGATCCCAGGGATCCCACCCTCTACCCCTTTGGGTCTCACATGGGTCCCTGAGATTTCCTCTACCCCCTGAATCCTACTCATGGCGGCTTCCCTTCAAACCTGGGGCCAGGGGCATGCGCGGCCAGGTTCTTGCTCTCAGTCTGATCAGCCCATGATGAATGGGGAGAAGAGAACACAGGAGAGCAGTGTTGAGCATCCTTCCACCTCCACAGTGAATTTAAACTTAGGCAGAGTCTGACAGTTCTACATAAGAATAGGGGTTTTGTCTGTGGTGCTGGGATGGAACCCAGGACCTCGCACATGTAAGGGGAGTGCTCTACCTCAGAGCTATATCCCCACCCCACAGAGTATATTTTTACTCCTTAGATGTTCATTGGATTCCCCTCCCCCCCCCCCCCCCCCGAAATCAATGTCTGGATTTGGAAGCTCTGGAACCTGAATCTTTTCAGTATGGAATTCTTCCGTTAGCAACAGTCATTCAAACCCACAAGCCATTCTGATCAAGTCATATATCTCTCAATAGAAGGAATTAAGATGGGCTTCTGTTCACTCTGATTTTTAAGCCATTAAAGCACACTCAAGGAAATGAAGGCCAGCCGCTACCTTTCTTCTTCCTCTCCTCCTCCTCCTCCCTTTCTTCTTTGACCAACAATTGCTCTGACCCACACTAATGAGGTAGAATGCGTTAGGAGCTCTCTTCACTTAACGTTGCTCATTATTAATAAATTTTGCACTGACAAGCCTAAAGCGAACACTTTGGATTTATGCACCTAACCTAATTACATATGCCGCGTGTACGCATTTCATTATTTACTTGACAGATTCATTCCTTGATATCATAAATAATTAAACAAGAATCAAATATTAACAATCAGATACATGTTAATTCTCCTCAAATCTGAAGAAACAAACTATATTTTTTATCTTCAGTCCAACAGGAACTGATTAAAATTTCTTCATTAGGCAAATTTCATAAGTTCTTGATGTACTTTTATTTCATCAAAAATTAAACCTGGGACAAATTATTCCAGGGCTACTTTGTGGACAAAAATGAACACAGCAGCACTTCGGCAAACACTGGATTCACAGTCTCTCACAGATCTTAAGTATGAAACACGAATCTGTGTGTTCGTTAATTTTCAGACACAGTTTTTATTATGCACTGGGAGCCAGTACCATGTATTGGCTGTTAGTAGCATTGAGCCAGAGATGTGTGTCTTGTGGGACAATGGTTTTGACCAAACTTCCAAGGCACTGTGGATAAGGGCGGAACTCAGAGACCCTGGGCTCGGGGTTTCCCCAGCTGTTCCTCTTTCTCCGTCCATGAGCTTCTTCAAGTCTTCCAGCCGAGTGCATCAACATCTCCCTTGATCAAACTAGTGGCACGTTTTATCTGATTTGCTTTGGTAGAGCACACCACACAATTTCATCATTTAAGAAATATTAAAGATTCATAGCCACATTACTCATAATACAAGATTAATGCCAGGCTGACAGGTTTTTGTAAAGATCTTTTTTTCTCAGTGCATGCACCGTGTCTCTGTGAGATGTACCTCTGATGGCGCGTATTGATCACCCCCCCTTCTCTTTTCTTTGAGTGCTAAAGAGAGAATATTATGGGATGATTGTCAGGGTCAGTGTGCCTCTGACCTACCTGTGTATGATTAATAATTTATGAACTGATTTGAAATACGGCACCAGGGAACCAATGGAGGGCCATGGCCGCTGCCCAAGGTGACAAAGATTGGGGGTTTTCAAAGTATGCATCCACACTTGGAAGCTGTTAAGACATCTAAGGAGACACGGGCACTCCAGGTGTCAGGGTTAGGTGAGCAGAAGAACTACCGTTAGAAATTTAATTTCTCCCTTTCCATCTGATCCTTCTACAGCACGGAGATTGCCGTTTACAATGATTCAATCAGGTTGTTAACGCCTCGTGTCCATAAGTGGTCCGGAGTCTTAAGTTCAAACAGTGTGGGTGCTAGAACAAAAGCCAGCACTCCCTCCTTGTTTGCCAGGCTCTTCACACCCTGTGGTTGTCTGAAGAGTCTCTCTACAGACTGTTTTTGGTGTTTGTGCAGGTAAGAAGGAGGTAGGGATGGAAAATCCCCTCTGTGCCCTGATACTGTGACGAAACTTAATCCCCCCACTCAGCAAAGCCACACGATACCCACGCTTATCAGCACAGAATCGGCGATGCCTCTGATAGCCGCGCAGGGCATGCTTAGCTATATCCTCCCTAACACATTGCTAAGTGTCGTGGGCTTTTTTCATAAGTGAAAACCATGCCAGACTGTAGTCCCAGCACTTGGGAGGCTGAGGCAAGAAGACTGGGGAGTCAAAGGGCTTCCTAAGCCACATAGCTACTGTCTCAAGGACAAAAAGCAACAGCTAAACGCCATGTATACTGAGGGTGCATTTATGAATTTGCCGACCTCCTGCTCTCTGATAGATTCCTGTTAAAGGAACCACTAAGACAATAAGTGATTTTTGAAACTCCTTAACCAATTAATTAGGCAACAATTTCTTTTAAAAAAAAATGAGGTTTAAATAATGTGTTGTTTCATTAATAGAAGTGCCCATAATATTTAAGCACATTTTAAAGGGATGCATTTTTTAAAACCTTAATAATACAGAATAATGCAGAAAACATTTTAAGCTTCAGTTCCATTATGTGAGGAGCTCTGTGCAAAAGCAAACCAAAGCCTACATGTTTAATGTTTTAATAATATGTCATCGAATTCCATGTCCGTATAGATCATATTTAACATCAAAATCCAAGCAGCCAGGCGTCATGGTAGCCAGGCAATATACAACTAACACCTTCAAAGATACATTTATAGAGACTGACAACTGTTTAATTCCTTTCAAAACAGACCCGAGGAATTCTAGCATTGCATCTAGGAATTCAAATTACCAACAATGCTGTTATGTTTATTGGAAACCATCACCAGCAAGTGTATTTGTAAAATTCTCCGCACTCAAATTGTTTGAAGGCTGCTACCGTCCCTGTAACGCTACCTACAGTGTCTGTCAAGTTCTATTATCGGAAGTAGACTATGCTCTCGGAAAAGATGCCCTGCATCCGGTGACAGGCACTTCCTATCTGCTAGGACTCATAAAAATTGGAACATTGATCATTTCTTGTAGAGATTTGCTTTAGCAAGGAGATAAAGGGAAAACCTTGTTATGCCAAATGACTGACTAGTCAAAAGTAGCCAGGACATTGAAACCTGAAAACTAGTTAATGGTTTGTAACAAGTCAGAAATAAAGATGTTCAACCAAGAAAGTGACATTAAGCAGCACTGGCTATACTTGGGAAGAGCAGCCTGTCAGAATCGTGCTAGGGCTGAGGTGACAGCTGAACGATAAAACGGGATGACACCGCTTCCTCTCTCTCTCAGCAGGGGCTGCTGCAACAGCTGCCTCCTGGGAGTTTCCATACACTTCCTTGTAGGAAGCCTTCTCTCTAAAGATGGCAGCAGACCCCTTGGAGGCCTTATTAAAATTCTCTTTCTGTGTTACAAAGTATGTCACATAAGGCTGTTGACAGTACCCAACAGTTAATTCTTCAAGGCACAATGGAAAGGGGGCTGGGGGGATGCCAGTCACACCCGTCAGGTAGCTCAGAGGCTGACAAGCCAGTAGCTTTGCACAGTGAGTTCAGAGGATGAGGAAATGAGACCCCGGGAAGGTGGCCCACAGCCCCTAAGATGGCAGGCAGTGTGAATCCAGACAGAAGCCGTAAGGCGCGGGATGAATATTTTCTCCATAAGAACAGAGTGCATTATATCAGCAAATGAAAATTCAGATGCTGGCTTAAGCCTTCACAGCGTGTGGTCCAACAGCAGGACTGGGATGGAGCAGGGCACAGAGGACGGTGGCTGCCCAAAGATCTTCATAGCTCATTTATTCATCCCAAAACGACACTGCTGTTGTTGTGAACGACACTGCTGTTGTTGTGAACGACACTGCTGTTGTTGTGTTCTGTTACATAGTGGGGTGTAGTGTTGATACGCCATTTCATATGTCTACTTAAAACGTTATAATACCTCTAAACTAATTTCCCACAGAGCCATGGCTGGTAGAATCGTCTCTAAGCCATTCCTCTCTTTTTATTCCGTCCTCAGCATATTTTAAGCCGTATGACAAAATAAACATTTCAAAACATTTTTCAGCTTCATTTTTTTCCCCACTAATGTCATCTCGACCAGTGGGAGGTCTATATTTTCCACACAGCAGTGCTACATTTAAAATTATTTCTGCTATAGATTAGCTGTCCCTTAGTGAGCTATGAAAGATAAAATCTTAGCCTCTTTAAGCCCATCTTGTTTGACAGCGTGCAATATTTACGTGGAATAAAAGCAAATATTTGTTCTTTTCATACAAGCTGTCAGCACAAACTTGGGTTGTTTAGAAACCTGTTCAGGCAAACGGAATTGGTTTTTACGACATGATCTATGCTAAAAGGTCAACAACAGGTAACACGGAAGCTCACTTGAAAGAAAATATTTGCCATGCATTTGTAGAATCAAGGGTGACTGTGTTACACTTTAAATGATCTAAGTCATTGACCGTTAAAATGGCTCTGTGTGGTCCTTTCAGATAGCATAGGTGGGGCTGGTGAGGTGGCTCAGCGGGTGAAGGTGTTTTGCCGTGCAAGCGTGGTTACCTGTGTGGGTTCCTGGAATCCATGTAAACATGAAAGGAAAGAACCATCTGCACAAAGTTGCCCTCTGACCTCCAAACATGTGCCTCGGTATGTGTACATGGGCAAACATGTATGCACACATATATAAACATTAATGTTTGTTTGTTCACTTGCTTATAAGGCTAGGCATAGTGGTGAGGGACTATGTTCCCAGCATTTGGGAGGCAGAGCCAGGAGGACAAATCCAAGGGTTACATAACAAGGCTCTGTCTTAAACCCTCTCTCACAAGACCGGATGCAAGGGCTTCATTTAAATTTTGTGCTTGCCAGAGTATTGCCTTCAGGTCTACCCTGAGGATTTAAACAAGAGAAAATGTTTGCTACCTTGAAAAAAAAAAAAAACAGTCACAGTTGTTTTGTGTCTCTGGTCTCTGAGGAGCCTTCTGGCAGCTAATAAAACAGACTGTCATGAAAGGGCCTGTTGTTGCCTAAGCAGGGTCATGGAGCCAGCCCTGCTAGTTGCCCAAACAAGTCCTACTTCTTCTTGGGGACTTGGTCGTTCCTTAGTACACAGGAGCAGGCAGTTGCTCACCCCTCTCTAGGGCAGATTCTCACGCCGGGAGCAACTTCCTCACACACCAGACAGAATCCATTCTGAAGCCACAAGCACAGATCTTGTTCTGCCTCCTGCCCACGGTGTCCCATCTGCTGGACAGACATTTAATCCGCAAACTCCATCTCCAGAAATAACACCTATTGCTATTAACCAGAAAACAGCATCTTTACGAGATTCCCTGTCAGTGCCACTCAGGCTACCCCCAAAGACAAGTCCTCGTAATTACTTTCTCCTCTCCGCTGTCCTGTCTGGATAAAGCAACAAGAGCAGGAGAACCTATTCATTCTCCCCAGATGCCTTCCCAAATGCACATCTGCTTTGCGGGCTGGATCAGAAATTTCATTATCTGTATCTGTATTGGTAATTCCCTGCACAAAGAGAACAGGGCCAGAGGAGAACAAGCATGCAAACAAGCATCACACAGACAATTGTATGCATGCAAATGCCTTCAGATGTCTGCAGCATGTCCTTATGTACAACCAAGCAACAGGGAAGTGTATTCCCCGCCCCGGGGCGAGGGCTTCTTTGCTTACCAAATGTGATTATGATTTTGAATAAAAATATCAGAAAATTTTGACCTTTCAGGCACAGGGACTGAACTTAATTCAAAACCGACATCAAAGGCTGATGCAAAATAAAGTCATGGATTTTTTTTTTTAAGACGGGAGATAACGAGGCTTCTTTTGAAAACAAGATGCCCTGTGAGGGACAGGGGAGGGGCTACCTCTTGGAGCTTTCCAGCCTGGTTGGCAGAGAACTTAGAACACTGTCACTGAGGTCACACATGTGCAGATGACAAACCAGAAACGCACTCAATAAAGAAAATAGCCAAATTCAAACTCACACATACAAAAGCTCAGATCTCGAACAAGTACACAGGAGTCAGCGAGACTCAGCATGTCATTTGGTTGTCCTGAAATCGGTTGTTTCAAATGATAATGGCCACAGACACTTGCGGGATTTTCCCTGGTCTTATATATCTTTTTCCACCCACTGAAAATCAGTAACGGCAGCAACTTGCCCATCTGCATACAGTAAGTAACTCAGTTTCTCCTTAAAATTGTGCTTGAGGGTAGGGCCGGTTAAGGCTCCAAAATTCAGAGATTTACTGAAACTTGGATAACCAACCAATAGCAGGACTGTATTTCAAACTCTCACAACAGACTCTGAGTGCCGAGTGCCACCACACTGCTTCAGTTTGGGTGTTTCTCCAACTCCATGTTACAATTTAATTGTCCTTTGACAGCTTTAGGGGGTAGGACCTTAAGTGATGATTAAGTCATAAGAGCACCAACCCCATAAGTGGATTGAGGCTGTTAAGATGGGAGTGAGTTAGTCAACACAAGGAAGCGGATTGGTTAGAACATGGCTTTGTCAACTGTGGGCCAGCTATGGGGTAGCGATATCTGAATACAGGGGTTATAAAAAGAACGGCCACAGAAAAAGACTCCTAAATGCACAGTGACCAACGGTAACTCAATGACCAACATTAATTCAACCTCACATGTATAACGAAGCCAAGATGCTTCAGCCAGGCTCACCTACGTTGCATCTCATGGCTTCATGGCAGTCTTGGTTCTGAGAACATGATGTGAGCAAGACAAGGAACCTGACTCATTCTGTCCTGTAGTACGGTCAGAGACTTTCAGGTGCTGGCCCTCGGACCATCCCTTAGGACAAAGAGTGTATGTTTATCATGCATCTCCCAGGCCCAAGGCCAATCCTCTGCAGACATGTACTTAATTGATATGAATTGATGAACTAACCCATCAAGCTACCCTAGATTCATTCTTTTGCTCATTTCATGTCCTAGGACATCTTGTCTTTTTATCACACAAAAAAATATACAAAGTCTCAAACCAATCTGCATCTCGTCACAGCTGAATGACAGGGTCCCAGCAGAAGAAGCAGATATGCGGTTTTGTGCCTCACACACCCAGTGACCGCTCCTCTGACGATCTTATCTCTGTGGACTTTGCACAGATGAGAGAGGAGCGCAGGCAGCTCTGCCTTCCTCAGCCGCACGGGTTTTTGCTGTTGTGTTTCCAGTCAGCAAATGTTGCATTTGCAAAATATACACAGCACAGGATTCGCTATGTCCCCACTGGAGCCCTCCATGTGCAGTGTCATCATTTAGATTCGACTAGGGAGAAATGACCTTGGCCTTTCCTCGAAGGATTTAATTCCAATTTAAAGCCCTTTCCAAACACCCCCATCCTCAGATTTTACAGTCCTAGACCTGAGATACCACACAAGCAGGAGGACCTGGGTCCAGTCTCCAGCATCCATGTAAAGAGCTGGCCCTGTGAGGTGGCACGCCTGGAACCCCAGCTCTGAGGAAGTGCACCCCTAGAGTTTACTAGTCAGCCAGCCCAGCCTACTCATGAGTGACCAGTGACAGACACTGTCTTAGGAAACAGGGAGCTGGAAAGATGACTCGGCTTGCCTCACAATCACGAGGACCTGAGTTCAGAAGTCAACACCCACATAAGAAACCAGTAGTCCAGTGCAAGCCTGCAACTCCAGTTTCAAGATAGGGAGTGGCAGAAGGGGCACCAGGGCTTGCTAGCTTCCAGCCCAGCTAAGAATGCCTTGGGCTCAGGAAGAGACCCTGCGGTGGGCAGAGATAGAAGAGGAACTTGGCACCCTCTTCTGGCCTCCTGTGCACATGACTTCCTGTGGCCTCTGACCTTCACACACACACACACACACACACACACACAATAGGTAGGTAGGGAGAGAGAGAGAGAGTTGCACAAATAGGCACATATGTCCACACAGAAAACAATGCACACATAAATCTATAAATAAATCCTCAAAATAAAAACAAAGATAAAAATAAGGGGTTGGGGATTTAGCTCAGTGGTAGAGCACTTGCCTAGCAAGCGCAAGGCCCTGGGTTCGGTCCCCAGCTCCGAAAAAAAGAAAAGAAAAAAATAATAAGGTAGGTATCTCCCAAGAAATAACACCCATGGTTGACATCTGGCCTCCACACCTGCACATACATAGCCACACATATACACACACTAAAATTCTGTGATCCTAAGAATGGCATTCCCTGCTTCTTCCTGGGCATACATCTGCCCAGCCTTGTTTGTGGCTATGGTGTGGTGGTGTGGCCATGTGACTGAGTTCTCATCGAGTAATGGAGTGATGTGTACAACTTCCAGGCCATCTGCTTAAGGTTGGTTTTAAGTAATTCAGAAAGGGGGCAGGGCATGGGGCATCTTTGAAGGTTTGAAGTAATGTTCGTTGGGCACACGTGCCTGGTATGCTATTATGTCATCCAAAATTGCTAGTAAGAAACAAACTAAGGAGCCAGTGAGATGGCTTTAGTTCCCAGAATCCATACGGTGGGAAAAAAGAACCAACTCCCATGGGGGGTGGCTCTCTGACCTTCATACATGAGCTGTGTCGTACACATGCACACATGATAGATAGATAGATAGATAGATAGATAGATAGATAGATAGATAGATAGATAGATAGACAGACAGATGATAGATAGA